>NW_021680663.1:90977-91814 GCF_001412515.2 Diachasma alloeum
GGAGAGACGATTTTTTAATTAGCGGGCGAATTAATGGGGAAGCGCTCTGCGACGAGAAACCATTGAGTTTTTCATAGCGCAGCGATTTTCGTCGCGGAGTTTTTATTTTTTTATTTCAGAGATTAAGGAATTAAACGGGGGTTAAAGGATAGGGAATTTAATTCTCCATCGAACAGCATTGATTCCATTCCTTAATATTAATTAGGAGAAAAGAGACGATTTTTTAATTAGCGGGCGAATTAATGGGGAAGCGCTCTGCGCCGAGAAACCATTGAGTTTTTCATAGCGCCGCGACTTTCGTCGCAGTTTTTATTTTTTTATTACAGAGATTAAGGAATGAAACGGGGGTTGAAGGATGGGGAATTTAATTCTCCATCGAACAGCATTGGTTTCATTCCTTAATGTTAATTAGGAGGAGAGAGACGATTTTTTAATTAGCGGGCGAATTATTGGGGAGTCACTCTGCGCTGAGAAAATATTAGGTTTCTTATAGCGCCGTGAGTTTTGTCGCAATATTAATTTTCTTATTGCAGAGCTTAAGGGATAAAACGAGGGTTGATGGATGGGGAATTTAATTCTCCATCGAACAGCATTGGTTTCATTCCTTAATGTTAATTAGGAGCAGAGATACGATTTTTTAATTAGCGGGCGAGTTGTCGGGAGTCACTGCGCCGAGAAACCATTGAGTTTTTCATAGCGCCGCGACTTTCGTCGCAGTTTTTATTTTTTTATTACAGAGATTAAGAGATGAAACGAGGGTTGATGGATGGGGAATTTAATTCTCCATCGAACAGCATTGGTTTCATTCCGTAATATTAATACGGAGAAAAGAGACGA
>NW_021680663.1:95695-142282 GCF_001412515.2 Diachasma alloeum
CTTGTGACCCTCGATTCCCTCTTTGCCCTCATGGGCCTCGAGAATTTCCACATTCTCCTCGTGGCCCTCATTACCCTGGTGACCCACATAAAATCTTAATTTCCCCTCGTTGCTCTTATCACCCTCGGGACCCTCGTCGCCCTCGTGGGCCCCGAGAGTTTCGACATTCTCCTCGTGACCCCCATTACCCTTCGTAACCCACATGAAATCTGACCTTCCCCTCGCTGCCCTCGTGGTCCTTGTTGTCCTCGTTGCCCTTATCACCCTTGTGCGCCTCGAGAATTTCAACATTCTCCTCGTGGCCCTAATTACCCTTGTGACCCGCATGAAATCTGACTTTCCCCTCGCTTCCCTCGTGGTCTTTGTTGCCCTCTTGGTCCTCGTTGCCCTCGTTGCCCTTGTCACCCTCGTTGCCCTTCGTGACCCTCATGAACCTTGACTTTCTCTTCGTGACCCTCGTGGGCCTCGAGAAATTTGACATTCTCCTCATGGCCCTATTGCCCTTGTGACTTGCATGAAATGACACGCTAATAAAATAACGAGCCATGCCCCAAATCAAATATTCAAACGTCGCGCCGGGCCGACTGCGCCCTAAAGGCTGCGCACTATTACCCGAGAGGAGTGGGGAGCGTGTGGGAATTCCCATCTGGCATCACTGTTACTCACGCACCCGACGCACATTTACCGACAATTCGACCGGGACGCCGCCTTTTCCGTGGGGTATCAACTAACATTTTTGGAGTCAGGTGTTGCGTACCTTTTCCNTTGAAATTGATTTTAAAATATTTTCTTTATGTTTATCACTACTCGCGTGTTTGTGAAGTTCAGATTTTCCAGCAGCAATCACTTTCGCACAAGCACTACAAAATGCACTATTTAGCTTACCTTCAACACTCTCCAACCAATTTGGAAATTCAGGCTCTTTTTTCCAGGATTCTTGAAATACCTTCTTCTTCTTTGATACTGGAATACCGGAAACTCCATGTCCTGAGCTTTANCTTGTAATTTTAAGAGATCTTTATTCTTTCAAACTTGAGAACGAAGTGCCCAAAAATTTTAAGTTTTCCCCGTTTGGGGTTCAATCAAACATTCATGAGGTGCCAACATCTTCGCGAGTAGAGGGGGTTCAACAAATCATAGTAAAGCAAATTTTGGGTCTGCATCAAGGGCGGTGACTAGTGGGAGTAGTAGTAGGGGTCGATCTCGCCCACTGAAAGGTGATGCCATTTACAGGTAATGAGGCCCCCGACGCTTTCACGCTGTCCCGAGTGATAGTTATTGAGGGTCTGATTCCCCACGAGTGGAAATTTGTAACCCTAATAAAACCAGTGAAATTTTATGACGGACACAGATTAACAGAAAAAATGTAAAGACGAAATAAAACTCGTACCGGAATATTTTCCAAAGAATAGCCTTTACGATAGACAGAAGCGACGCGAAAAAGAAAATAAAATTCTCGAGGAAATTATTTGAACGTCTAGTTATTAACAAGACTGAGAATTGTCCCAGGGTCTAGACGAGTACCTCGTAGGTGGTCTTGGAATTCGAAAGAGAAAAGAAAACTCTTGATGAAAAACTGGATTTATTTTATAGCGTTTGGGAATGGAAAAGAACAATATATTGAATACTTGGGGAAAAGATAAAAGGTCTGAAAAATGCAGCTGTTGGGAATATTTAGAAAAAGGAGCCTCATGAACGTTTGGATTTTCCTAGAACTCTATATAATCAAAAACCCCATAAGAAAGGACAAAAATATAATTTACAAATATTAAGCGATTTTACATATTACATTTTCCTTATGTTAATCTTATTTCTTAATTAGTTCTCTCGTTCAAATTTTCCGCTAGTTTTAGTAAAAATGGCAGCTACTGTGGGGACTCTACACGAGTTTCGTTACCTACGTAACCACTGAAATGTAGTATATACTGGAAAGAGCACTGATCCGCCCGACGCGAGCCGACAGAGAGGGGCGATTTTCAAGGATACCTATCTCTCTCGTACCGTCCGCTCAAAAAGTTTTCTTACCTTCTAGAACGTATAGAATTCAGTATTGGCGTTCAATTTTTGTTGTTGCATCATTATAACATAGAATTGATCATTTTTTTCCAATGTAATAATATTCGGGCCATTTAANAATTCAGTATTGGCGTTCAATTTTTGTTGTTGCATCATTATAACATAGAATTGATCATTTTTTTCCAATGTAATAATACTCGGGCCATTTACAATTTAATTAAAATAATTCCACATGGGAAAAATACAAAAAAATATACAATTCAAGAGATTATTTGTTCAATCAATCTGAAGGTGTATCGAAATCCTCTGAGTCGATATCGTCATCAGTATTCGGATTTTGAAATTTAGGTGTGTCCAATATAATTCCTGAAACAGAAAATATAAATTGCATGATATAGGTTTTATTTTGAGGGAATTCCAGGGGCTCTCAAGTTCAGGAAAATGCCTCGTGTGTCCAGGAGTAGAATTGGAATCTGTTTATATCTAGTTGTCCCAATACTGCAATAAAAAATAAGAATATTGTAATTGTGAATTTTTTTAATGCATGAAGAATACAAGAGAAATCCAATGAAGACAACATCAAAATACACGATTTTTCCTCTAATTTTCTACGAAATAGCTGCTCGTGGATTAGACGATATGTTTTTATTCTCACAATGGGACAATTATCGCCAAGACGTAAATAGCAACAATTGAGTGTGCACCACTCAGAGTACATAAACTTTTTAACTCGCATGTACAGTCGGGTACTAAAGTTCATGAACAAAACACATAGGATGCAAGTGCAGGCTGTTCACGAACTCAAGTCCGCGACTGTACATGCTCGTTCTACGCATGCGCAACGCCTGCTAGAGTGAGACAGGTATCCTTGAAAATCTACCTCTCTCTGGCTCGTTTTCCGCTTACGGGCCTAGCATGGCAGTGCCCTTTCCAGTACATACTACATTTCAGTGTACGTAACACAGTCAAACCCCCCGATCGGGGCCTGTACTCAGGTCTATCCTATTTGAGGTGTGCCGTCTGTGTATACATACTCCGTAGTTGCGTTGGGAGGCGGGAGGTATACCTTCTATGTCTCGCTTCATACTTCGTGGTTGAAGAGAGATACGTGAGGGGCGCCTCTGTCACTCCAATGCATAGTTCATGGCTGTGATTAATGACAGGTGTTGCTGTAGACCCCGATGTTATTGTTAAAGTATTTTGCAATTTTTAATCAATTAATATGTTGTCGTTGCTCTACGCACATTTTATTAGAGTTTATAGTGACTACGTACTAAATCTGTCAAGGTAATTCTGTGTATTTCAAGCAAGTGTTTATGCAATTTGTGCAATTTTCAGTATTACAGGCTAGAGTGTTTGTTTTGATTACAATCAATGTATTTGTGTGAGTTTTATTGTAAAATTTAGAGTGACATTCGATCATGGAATTTATGTTTAGTTTTCAGAGCCTGAAGAAGCTGCGATTTGCAGCGAAACGTCATGATTTGACAATAAATTAGTTTTGCTGAACTCTTCCAACATCCCATTAATGATTCCTCTTATTGTTAACCATGGAAATGAACAACGTCATCAATTAAGGAAATTACGCGCATAGCAATAAGATCACATCCAAATTCTCGCATTTCATCATATTATCTCTGAGCACTAAGTGTGAGATTTAGTTTTCGAAGTTGGTAGCAGTGCGCTCCAACCTCACGCGTGGAGGAGGGAGATTTGAAGAGCGCATTACTCTTTCTCTCTCCTTCTTGAATTCTACTGATTTGCATTTTTTAGACTCATCATCGACTTATTGTAAAAATTAATGAAAAATTGATGAAAAAAATTGTAAAGATTAATCAAAAATTGATATATTGCATGGAAATTTTTCCCATATCCTCGATTAATTTGGATTCTCATCTCAGTCCGTGAATAACATGTGGGCGAGTTTATTTCTGAGGTTAGTTCACGCGGGTAATTTGAACGTTTGATTTTCCCATGAAATTCTCCAATTGAATCGGAGCATGAATTATAAATAAATGTAGGAAAGAATAGTACATTACGTAACTAGTGCGGAAAGCAGGCGGTTACTCACGAGGGCGGCGCAGCCGCCCGAGTGATACCGTCTGCTGTCCGCACGTGTTGCGTATACTATTTTATATGATAAGTGCGTGATGAAGTTTGGGGGTGGAGGGGGGGGGGGCNGTGGGTGTGGGGGGCGAAGCCCCCAAGAGAAAAGGGGGTCCAGGGGGCGAAGTCCCCGGGGGAGGGGGCTTCGCCGCCCCACTCCACTGAAGAAAAAAGATCACATTTATTTAAAAAAGTAATTATGAAAAAGTGTGATTGAAAATTTTCATTTTCGTTACTGAATTCTCCATCACTTATCACTAATTTCTAGAAATCAATCACCAAATTTCAGTGAAGTTTCTGTGAATTCTGCGACATGTCCCTGAAAAGCAAAAATAATTTTTCTCTGTTTCCTTGACATTATTTTGATCATTAGAATTCAATAAAGCAATTACGTTACAGTATTTGATCGAAGGAGTTTTTCGCGATCCTGCTGTTGCTTTATTGGAGAATATTTCATTTCCATTTTCTTCAAATGTCACATCACCATTCAACTCCTCCTCATCAGTAAATAAATCCTCCTTACTGCCTAACTCTTCATCACTATCAGGAATTATACGATTTTGGCTCATTTTATCTGCTTCGAAAATCACCTTTTCATTTTTCAGTCATTCCATGTATTCACTATTCGGAGGTTAGAGTTCCTTCCTTGTTATTCTCTTTTAATAGGTGATGCGCATGCGCATCATGCATTATTTCGGGTTTTAGTTGAGTATGGGTAGGCGCTCGAAACCCGCCACTTTCCAGTTGACTATAGTCAACTGAAACCCATGCGGTTACACGCACGTATCATATAAATACCTTTTTTTCTTAGAGCAGAAGTGATTGAAAATAGTTTCTGCTCCGCGGAACAAAAACAGTTCGATTCATACGAAAATGATCGTGTGCTCGTTTCGGAAAAATAACTGAAATCTCCCAAAAAAACAAACACAAATGTTTTTGTAAAAAAACTGCGCCAAGAAATATTGTTGTGGGGTCCTTTCTGAAGAAGAGAAACACTTTTTTCTAGAAACCACAATTCTCATAGAAATTTTGCGAAAAATAACGAAATAAAAATCAAAGCCAAGTCAAGAAATATCCAATGGAGTGTTATACCCCAGATTTGGTCAATTGCGTTATTGTTTAATATGGGGACATACAGCATTGTCAGCGTGCCACTTGCCAGCGTAACTGGATTATGCTAACCAATTGATGAAATGTAAACAATCAATGTATTATTTAAGAGACGATTGGGTCTGCACAGAACAGAGCTGAATTGGATTCCGACGCGTACAAAAGTCGTAAACTCTTTGTAATTAGTCAGATGACACAGTAATTATAATCATGTAATAAATTCTCATATTTAAATACCGATAAGCCATTGGTGGGCCTTATCCCTTTAAGCCTAGAACCTACTATAATTATAAGTACCCCCCACGCTGGGTACAACAGGATCATGGAGTGTGCTATCAGATTATTGTGAAGAGACTAACTCTGAATAGAAGGATTTAAAAAAAAATCTTCATGAAATAAAAAATTCAGTAGAGACAGGATTTAGAGTTCTTGGCACGGAGTTTTCCAACTCATTGTCTCGTCTATAGGTGGTTTTATTTGATTTAAAGTTTTTCGATTAATTTATCAATCTGAAATTCGTCACAACAACCTATAGATAATAAAATGACGCCCAATGTGGGCCACCATGCAGCTTCACCGGGAAATGTCGAGCTGATGGACATTGCGAGTCTTCCCAAGACCCCAGGTTGTTCGGATGGGTGGCGCGATAATCCACTAAATAAATCGATAGACAACACACACACAACAAGAGACCTAGATCTTTCGGGGGAAACATCCTCTAAACATGATGTAGAATATAACCCTGAATTAGATGCTAAGCTAAGCGAGGTGATGAATAAAAAGTGGAAGTCGATCGATGAGGAACAAATCAAAATAATTGGGGGTCATACTACACAGGGTCAAAATCCCACACACTCACAATTCCTGAGACTTCAAAATCGGAACTCTCAAATCCTGGATTCCCATATCCCAGACCCACCATCGCCGATTCCACAAATCCTGGATTTCCCAATCCAAGACCCCCAAATCCATACGTGATGTAACCACACACGTCTACATACATGCCTCCATACATGCCACCTTGGTATCCTCAATATAGAGGAGCCGCGATGTACCTCCCAGCTCAAAGCCAATATCCATGGACGCCAACCCCTGTAGATTAAGCTACAGAAACTTTACCAAAGAAGAAAAGTAAAGAAAAAGAAGAGTCGAAGAGATGCATGCGAAGTTCTACCCCAACTCAAGATAAACCTACTGAATTCCCCAACAAACAGAAGATACCACTCGTCACTCCTGATCCCGATAACCCTACGGAAAATAATCAGGGTAAACATGAAGAGAGTGAAGGGGGGTATGAAGGGCGAGGAATACTTCTCCCTCAGCAACAATTAATGTCAAGAGAGAGGATTTCCGGGGGACCAGGATGCGCTGGGGAGAATTCGTTCCCTCATGCCCCTGGATTCCCTCCCGGTGTTCCTCCAAGGTTTTATCCCTATCTCCCATATGGCCCACAATTTTATCCTCCATTTCCTTACCCTGGAGGGCCATATTGGCCCTCAATGTCACAATTTTCAAACGAAAACACACAACACAGCGGGTGAAATGAGAGTCATGGGAACAATAGTGGGTACGAAACAATACTCAATCGAGCAGTGGAACAAGAGAAAAATTGGAGAATTAAATTTTCTGGGAAGCACAGCGAAGATCCTGGGAAATTTTTAACGTTATTTTTGGGAGAACGTAGAAGCCGCAAGATCTGAGCAGTAGACAGGGGAAAGATTTTCACGGAGGTTTTGGTGGGAAACGCGTTAGATTGGTTCACGTATGAAAAATTGGAAGAGGAATAATGGAAAGAAATAGAGAAAGGATTGAACAGGATCTTTATGGGCGGTAGCGAGAACGCGGCGCTGAACAACAAAATTAAGGTGCGTAAACAGAATCCGAACGAAACAGCCTTTGAATAGATTACTGATATGATGCCAATGTATCAAAGACTCACGCAAAGGATGGAAGAAGCCACCCCGGTAGATATCGTAATGCAGGGACTACCAGGAGATTACACTCACTTCCTAGATGATGATAAAATTGAGACATATCTCGAACTGCTGAATGCGACTAAAAAATTGGAGCGTAAATGGGCACTAGGGAAAGCGAATTCCACCCATAAATTTGGCCCATTTTCAAACTCAGTACCCTCTACAAAATTGAGACATGAAAACGTTTCCATTGTAGAGGAGAAAATCGAGAAAAAAAGGGGGAACAAGAAAGGTAGTGGAAAGAGTAATACTCAAGGGAGGGGAAAAATTACCCCTCACAGTGGTAACTCAGGAAATCCACCTCCCATCAAATCTAACGTGAGTCAGGTACAAGAGAGGGGGAAAGCGGATGTTCAGGCGGGTAGTCGGGAGGGGCAATCAAATCAACCCCCCCAACGCCCAAATTCTGGGCTTCTAAAACCTTCTGCCTTCGGCCCCACTCTCTCCAGAGAGGTCGAATGTTATCACTGCGGTAGCCAAGGACATATCGCAGCTGGCTGTCCCTACAGTGGAGAGATTGTTTGCTATCATTGCAGAGAAACAGGTCACATTCGGACCTTCTGTCGAAAGCTTTTGGAAAATGGGAAGGGGGCCCAGCGGGGTCGGAATAGAGCCTCCAGTTATTAAAGACCCCAAAAATGATGATAATACTAAAAGAACGGTGGGACGCCCATGCAGTCGGGGGAGTCCAACCAAATCACACGAAGTTACGCCTCAAATGATAAGAAAATTTAATAGGAAAATTCAAAGTGCGGAATCCTCTACAATTCTCAAATCAAATGAGAGGCAGCAGTAACTAATTAGCAGTGTTGAGATAAACGAAGGGAGTAACAGTAATAGTAGTGATAGTACTAGCAGTGATAGTAATAGCAGTAAGAGTCATAGCAGTAACAGTGATAGCAGTAATAATAGCGACAAAAGTAACAGTCGTGACAGTAATGAGAATAACAGTTGTACTAAAAGTTACCCATTTGAAGTGAAAGCAATGATTCACAATGGTAATATAGAGGCAGGAGAATCCAGACGACGAAACAAGGTCGAAAGATCTCCCCAGATTAAAAGGGGGAGGGACAACCACACAGGGGAAATCCTTGGTATACCCCTCCAATTTAAAGATTTTTGTGAGTCAAAATCAGAGATGGGAGGAAGATTAATTCTCCCACAAGCCAAAGAAAATATTGACGAATAAATCATCGATTTGAGGAAACGATGGGAATGGACTCCAGCGGCGACTGCGGGGGAAACATCCAACCCATTCAACTTCGGGGAAAACTCAAACCATCCATTGATAGTGCATAACGATATGTTGCCCCCGAGAGAAGTCATCACGATCCTAAGAGTGTTGTCACATAGGGAACCTAATCGGAAATTATAAATCAATGTTCTAATTGGGGATAAAATCATAAAAGCCCTTGTTGATACGGGAGCATATAGCTCCCATCTCCGGTCAATTGGGGAAAAAGTGGCGGAGGAATTAGAACTCCCCATTTTTAAACTGGTAAGATTTTTAGACAGGTCGTTGTAGGAAATGACGAGAGATTAGAAGTAGCAGGGATGGTTAAAACTCTAACCCGAGTAGAAATTTTAGTCAGATCTTGATCAGACACTCATCAAGTTATCATATCCGATTCTGATTAGATATGTAAGGCTATAATTTTGGATTTTCAACTAGGGTTTTACCGCCTATCATCATTAGGCATTAATTAAATTGAAATTTTCTGAGAGAAAAAATTCGCAACTTCCTAGCCGGGAATCGAACCCGGGACCTCCTAATATCGTGTCGGGTGCTATTATCATCTGAGCTACCAGGCCACTTACGAATTTCACTTTCAAATTGAATCATACCCGAGTGGAAATTTTAGTCAGGTCTTGATCAGACACTCTTCAAGTGATCATATCAGATTCTGATCAGGTATGTAACGCTATAATTTTGGATTTTCTACTGAGGAATCACTGTAGATGGAGTCAGCAAAGTAATAGAATTTCGAGTCACCCCCCAATTAGATAACAAATACATACTTGGAATGGACTCTGCATTGTTGTTTGGGCTAACAGTTGATTTTAGTCATAAAACGTGGTCGGTAGAGAATGGAACGGGGAGACATTCGTTTGCGTCCCTGGGTCCAGGGATGGAAGAAATTGAGGAATGTTGGTTATTAGCGGAACTATCAGATGATGAAGAAGTCAGATTAAAAGATTTTTTGGTAGCGAATGTCAGTAATCTCTCTGAAGAATTTGGGCTGACCCATCTGGCTGAGCATTGACGTTCAAGGTCACGCACCAATCAATCAAAAGTGTTATCCGGCATCGCCGATAATCACACAAGCAATACATGAACAGGTAGAAAAAATGCTCAAGGAGGGAGTAATTGAATCCTTCAGAAGTGCGTGGTCTACGCCAGTTGTAATGCACGGGAAGCCGGATGGGTCATACCGATTCTTTCTGGACTCTAGGAAGGTTAATGAGGTGACACTCAAAGACGCATATCCACTTCCAAGGATAGAGTGGATACTGGACAAACTCCGAGGGGCTCGATACAGCTAAAACGTTGATTTGAGCCGCGCGTACCACCAGATCCCCCTGGAAAAATCTTCTAAGGCAATTACAGCGTTCACAGTGCCAGGCATGGAATTTTATCAATTTACTCGGATGCTATACGGACTGTGCAACGCTCCTGCCACGTTCCAACGTCTATTAGACAAGTTGATCGGGCCAAGATTGGAACCCCATACATTTGTTTATTTGGATGACATCTTGGTGGTGTCATCCACATTTGATGAATACCTCCACTGGCTGACGGTCGTTCTTGATAGGATTCAAGAGGCTGGCCTGGTCATTAACAAGACTAAAAGTAACTTCTGTCAATCGGAAGTGAAATACCTTGGTTTTACCATTGACCGCCAAGGGCTGAGAGTTGACTGGGGAAAATGGCACCTATCGTGGAATGCTCGGCTCCCACGAATAAAAAAGGGGTTCAGCGATTTCTTGGAATGGTGAAGTGGTACAGGCGGTTCATCTTGAACTTCGCGCACATGGCCGCCCCCTACACAACATTTCCGGGTCAAACAGTCCTTGGGAATGAGGAGAACCCCAGCAAGAAGCTTTCGAGACCCTCAAAGCAAAACTTTCTTCAGCATCTGTACTGTCATATCCAGATTTTAACTGCCCTTTTATATTATATACGGATGCAAGTAACATGGGGTTGGGTGCCGTCCTCCACCAGGAAATTGACGGTGCCGAATATTTAATCGCTTGTGCAAGTAGGGTTTTATCTAGAACAGAGACACGGTACATTACCATGGAGTAGGAATGCCTCTCCATTCTGTGGGCCGTGCACAAATTTCGACAGTATATAGAGGGATATCGGTTCAAAGTGGTAACCGACAACCACAGCCTCACATAGCTGAAAAATTTAAAAGATCCGACGGGGCGATTAGCCTGCTGTTCAATGGCACTTGCCACGATACAAGAGACACTCGGTGATAGGGATGCGTGGAAGTGGTGTGTGCCGCCCCCAGAGAGACCTCGTATCCTCAAGGAGATCCATGACGATCCCCAGGCGAGCCACTTCGACAGCCAAATCGGTTCAACGGGCACAAATCCACTACGATTGGCCTGGCATGACTAAAGATATAAAAGAGTATGTAAAAACTTGTGACAAGTACCAGCGGAATAAAGTTGAACAAAGTGTTCCAGGAGGAATAATGAGAACTAGGGATTTTGGTGAGCCGTGGGCCGTAATTTGTGTGGACGTCATGGGTCCCCTTCCTCCTTCAACTAGAGGAAATCGCTACATTGTAGTTGTCGACGACGCAGTTAGTAGGTACATCGAGATAGGGGCGACGAGAAATACTATAGAGACTATTAGAGACTGTATTGTGAGAATCATGCACCGTTGGGAAGTCCGGAGGTATGGCACACGGACAATGCCCCCTACTCGGAGAAATTATCACGAGACTATGCGAGGACCACGACGTCGTACATTTATTAAATCCGCCCCACTGGCCACAGGCGAACCCATTGGAGCGGCCCAATCGAGTGATTAAGACTATTTTGAAACTGTATGTAGGGTACGAACCTTCCCACCTTCTAGGGACATTTATGAAATTTATGCAATTTGTAGACATTTTACGCGCATTTTACGCATTCCTTACGACGGCCATCCCACCTTCTAGGGACATTTATGAAATTTATGCAATTTGTAGACATTTTACGCGCATTTTACGCATTCCTTACGACGGCCATCCCACCTTCTAGGGACATTTATGAAATTTATGCAATTTGTAGACATTTTACGCGCATTTTACGCATTCCTTACGACGGCCATCCCACCTTCTAGGGACATTTATGAAATTTATGCAATTTGTAGACATTTTACGCGCATTTTACGTTAAAGAAGAACATAACGTTGTCCTCAATCGATAGGCGGGTTGCGGGAGGCCTCGCTCCAAAATACGCAGGGCCTTTCCGAATTCTTGAGATTATTTGTGACGAAATTTTTAATCATTCCGTCACTGGACAGAACAGTCCGGTAACTATATAGGCTAGAGAGAGAGAAACGGTGTTTGGAAAGAGAGGAAAGCAATAATCAAATGCTAAGAACCGCGAAGCTACGTTTATCCCCCGCGAGGAAATAGATGAAAAGCTCTGTTAATTATCCTAAAAATTTTCCCCATGTTATGTTTCCCCACCAAAAACCTCCGCAAGACCTGTAAGCTATGTAATCGCGTTGAAACGACCTCCCCACTGGTGAAAGGCAAAAATATCTTTGATATAAGCTACAATTTTTTATATATTTAAAATAATATAAAACACAATTCTCTCAAATTTTCGTACCGTTGAAAATAATAAATTTTGTTCATGCGGTATATTTACGTATTTTCGTTTCGTTTCCGGTTAAGACAGCCCACGTAAATAGATTACGGGGCCAAGGGTCACGGAGGATCAGGGCCAACTCACTGTGCCACCCCGCGAACTTGGAAAAACCCTTTTTCGATGCATTTCTGGAGAGAACACAAAAACGAATGATAATCTCGAGCTCCCCTAGTCGCCAGAGTATTAGAAGTTTTCTAGTTTCGTATGGTTGGAAGGTCATGCCGGATAAAATAGTCCATGTATTCCATATGAACCGCCAGGGCCCCCTAATTTGATTTATTTTCGGTTGAGAGATTTCTAATCACTCTCCGTAGGGTGTCCTCCTGGGATAAATTATCATATTTCGGTCGTAGGCAGAGCTAACACCTGCTCTTTGATTAATATTACGGTTTAGTATGGTTTCTTTACGAGAAACAATAAAAATTCCAACAAATAAGACCATATAATCTAAAATCCGCGCCAAAACTATTTGAATCAATTTCCCGCGCGTCGCCATTCACATAGGGAATTCGAAACGACGCCCGCGTCAACTTCCAACTCGCCGGTTGCCCCGCTCTGGCGCTACAGTCCCCGAGATCAGTCATCTCCCAGGCAATGTGAAATACGCGTCGTACGACAGTTGGAGAGAATGAAAGAAGCTGGAGGGAATACCGAATTATTAATCCTGAGGGCCCGAAGATCAGCCACGAGGAATTAATTACCACCATGGTGAGTATTAGTGTCCTCACTAATTCCGCGAGTATAAGTGAACAAGTGTAAATTGGGAAAATGCCGCATGTGAAAGGAAAATCCCAAGCTCTGTTCTAACAGACGTTAACACTCGCGAAGCTTGGTAAAAAGCGTCCCCGACCATTCAAGTTCTGTTAATTATCCCCCAAAATACCCTGAGCTCTGTAACATCCCTCGAATAGATAAAATCGTAATTAAAAATTATCAAATCGTATACACACCCCCTTCGTCTCCAGGTTCTATGCATTTGACCTCGAACCCTCAGTTCTGTTGAAATCCTCGTTATTTCGGGAAATCCTGCGTTAATTTAGGGAAATGTTCTGTGATAACTAGAAAGGGATAGTGTAGTCATAAATTACGCATTTAATCCGTCGTTCAATATGTTATTGTCGACCGGAAAAAGAGAAGAATTAGTCCGAGAGATATTTCCAGATCGCAATATCACGTGTTGCCGCATCGCTACGTTCCAATCGGCATGAACCCACGTACGCGTTACCACTTTTCGCCGCTACCGTATTATGATGAAGGTCATGCGAATCTGTTATTTTCCGTTGCAATTTTCGGGATAATTGTTTTCAGATTAATTATCGATAGGATTGCCAGTTCTGTTACCGTGCCGAATTGCTGAAGATTTAAGTGGAAAAGTATTAATTATTTAGCGAAATGCCCCAAATGCTCTGTAGCCCTGCGTATGCCTCTCTCACATTCGCACAATGCCTTATCATTCTCTCCCTCACCCATTCAATGCCTCCCTCAAGCTACGTATTTTCCCCATTTAGTTTTATTTTTCTTATTAGTTTCGTTTATATTCTCTTAAGTAGGGGATTTTATTTGTCCTTGGAAGGTTAATGAATTCCTTGGGTTCCGGACTTCACATTTCAAATTATTAAAGTATCCTTGGGAAATATTCCTTTCTTTTTATTATTTCGAGTCGCATTGTAGTAATTCTGTTTGCCAAATCTAAGAAAATCTATGTATCAAAAGCAATAGCGGAACAAGTAAAACGAACCTCTGTTAACCAGTTTATTTGATGACCCTAATTCTTTTAGTTTAGTCAAGTGATAATATTGATCTGATTTCCGCCTCGTTTAATCGTCCTCCTCGGAATTGTTTTGGTATTTTTGGTCATTATAACTCAGGGTAATTGGTTTACGGTTTTGTGTAAGTTTGAATATGGTTGCGGTTCGTTGATTCCGCGTTGTTAAAAATCAGCTGGCGCCCTAAATCATGGAAACAAGGTAGATTGAGCTGTTAATTACTCCTGAGGTCCAGTGTGGGAATTTCTTTTTGGTTACGCGTTATGATTGATTCCGAGGTGCGTAAGGGTAAAAGAACGAAGTGTAATCATTAGCGAGTCGTGTTTTCGATAAGTTGAGTTTAGGTTCGGTTGGATTTCGCAAATATGAGAAAAATCATTACATATTTCCCCGACCGTAGTCGAACTGGAAAATATCGACGGGCACTAAGCTGATCCACATCATATGGGGCGCCTCGAGCTCTACTATGTAAATCCGTATTTACACGTAAATCCGTATTGACACGTAAATCCGTATTTACACGTAAATCCGTATTTACTACGTAAATCCGTATTTACATTGCGAAAGATGAAATATTTTGAAGAAGACTCAAGAAAAACCGGCGAGAAATGTCGTGGAGATTCGACGTGAGCAAGGAGAGAGTAAAGCGTAGAGAAAGTAGGAAGACGGAGAAGTAAAAATTGCAAATTTTCTGACAGTATTATTTTGAGGTTAGGTTGGAAGGGAACACATGTATGATGATTACAGGGAACAAAATGAATTAATGAGATTTGTTGCGGCTCAACAGTTGGAGGAACTAGCTCGAGATTTTCTTATTTACTCGATCAATCCGATCAATGCCGACTATGACGGGAACTGGAGAAAGGCGGTGAAGGCTCCCTCACGCAAAACTGGGGAAGTCTCCACACAGGAAAAATCCGTAGACGAGAGAAAAGTTGTTGAGGTTAGTGAGGAAGTGCCAAGGGGGATAAATGCCGCGTTACCAGGTGAATTCAACGGTTGGCAGAAACCCAGGGAGAAAAACCCCCTCCTGAGGCACCTCTTCAGTCAAGGAACAATCGTTCAATTGACTATTCAGGTGATACAGCGTGTTGGAGATACGTAGTGAAGGACGATCACAATTAGAGGGACTGTATCGCCCAAGTGCCAAAACTAAGACGAATAGGGGGAGACACAGGTCTCCCTCTCCCTAGACTCTGCGTCTCTCCCTAGACGCAGGGAGAGGATATCAACGCCCTCTGTAAGTACTGGAACACGCTTGCCATTTCGCTCTGGCTTTGAACTCTTATTCTGCACTTTTCTGGCCTTCCGGTAGCTTTGTTTAGCAGACTGTGGCACGCTCATAACAGCAACCAACGTTTAGAGCTATCACACTTCCTAGTTGGTTGCTTTTCTGCTTGCTTTTGGCTTTTTGAAGATTGTTGTGGACTGAACATAACCTGCAAGGCTGTTTTGCTGTCATTATTGCTTGGCTAGCTGCTTCTCTCTCCATCTTCCTCCATTAATTTAGTCCACGAGGCGGCACCTATTGTGTAAGTGGTTAAGCATTGATCCTCGATCTCTACTCATCGATTCATCGAGTGTTGACGACTCCATCTTTACCGACAATCAATATTTTACCGTATGCGCATCAGTTCGTCTGGAAAGATTGTTGCACCGCATAAGTGACATCTATTATGTAAATGAACTACTATTGATCATTGTTTCAATCGTCGACTCTTCGCGTATCGTTGACGATCTCTTCATTACCCATTGTCACTTGTATACCTATAGACATCAAATTATAACTGTATTGACTAGTGTTCTGAAGCAATTCTACAATGGGTGACAACAATATTAATAGCAGCAATCGTAAAAAGGGTATAAATGTGTCTTACTCTGTATGCCGCACTCAAACGGCGGGTAAACTTTTTCAATGTGAGAGCTGCATGAAATATTTCCATATCACCTGTTCTCTTTTTTCATCGGCTCGTCATAGAGATGGACGCTTGATAAAAGTATGCAATGTAGCCACCAATGCAAGTCTCATATATAGCTCGCCGATGACGACGAGGACCCGATATGCATCTTCGAGTTCTGTTGGATCAGAAGCTAACTCGAGGCCTCAGAGTCCTATGACTCATACTCCTATTCCAACCCTTCCGTCACTGCCACCTGTGCAGATTCCTCTGGTGGCTCCGATTCAGCAAACATCTACATTACTTGTCACTGCTAGCCGTTCACTGAGTGCTGATAGCCTGCTGGTTACTACTGCTGGATACCCTGGAGATCTATTGGCTCAAATACTCGAGAAGCTTACCGTGCTCGATGCCATTGACCAGCGCACCCAAAATATCGTATCCATGAGTGATACGTTGGCGACTCTGCAAACTGACGTGGCGGCGATGAAGGACTCTATGACTGCTCTTGACCAGACCCCCTCTCTGGTTGAGAAAGTTACGAATGTGGAGGAGCGAGTGTAGAAGGTTGAAAATGAGCAGGTGGAACTTCGTGAGACCGTAAACAAGCTTGTGTCTACTGGTTCTTCTTCTGGTGGTATGTCAGTTTGTGTCTCCTCTCGTTTTGACAGTATGGAGGGAACAGTTAAAGAGCACTCGAGTACCCTCTCGAAGCTGATCAATGAGCGGGCTCGTCTCACCTCTGATGTAATTATTTCCGGCCTCCATCACCCGGAAAACACTGGCTGCAGGCGTGTGGCCCTTGCTGCTTTTCAGGGCGTGCTGCCCTCAATACATATTGATAATATTGATGCTGCTCGTCAATTTCAGGGTAAGAAGCTTTTCCTTCCTGGAAGAAATCATTGGTGATGGCACTTGATAAGGTGAAAAATCCATCTTCCGTGAATGAGTACAGACCAATTGCATTGTTGTGCTTTTTGTCGAAGGTCCTTGAGAGACTAACTTCTGTCCAAATTCACGGTTACCTTGCTCGATGCTCCATACTTGATCCCTTCCAGGCAGGCTTTCGGACTGGACACAGCACTCAGACTGCCTTGCTGAAATTAAATGATGACATACGCATTGGTGTCGATCGTCGTGAGGTGACATTGTTACTGTTGTTTGACTTCAGCAAGGCTTTTGATTCGGTTTGCCATCTGTTGCTGCTGAGGAAGCTTCAGAAGTATGGATTTTCCATCACTGCGATCAGAAGGATCGCTTCTTATCTGTCCGGTCATTCCCAGGCGACCTTTGATGGTTTTGGAGGACTATCGTCCTTCCGTCCTCTCAACAAGGGCGTTCCTCAAGGGTCAGTCGTGGGTCCCCTATTATTCCTCATATACAATGATGTATGTGAAGTGTTCGCGGCAAATGTGAGGCATCTCGTCTATGCTGATGACCTCCAGGTGTACTTCAGCTACATCCCTGACAACCAGGATGAAGCCGTGTCTAAGATGAGCACTGTTGCCAGTCGTGTGGCTGACTGGGCGTCAATCAATAGGCTCCGGCTGAATGTTGCCAAGACTAAGGCGAAAGTATGCGGTTCACAAGTATTGGTGAACAGAGCGTACTCCAGAAATGACTCCTTCGTGGACATTGGCGACGCTAGAGTTCCTTTCAAGACCTCCGTTCGTAACCTTGATGTAATCTTTGATAGCAAGGTGACTTGGAAGCCCCATGTCATGGACATCTCTCGGAGGGTTCACTCTGTGATGTATAGACTTCGATTCTTTCGTCCCAGTACGACGCTACAGCTACGCAAGCATCTTGTTGAGGCACTGATTTTCCCGTTGATCGATCACTGTTGCCTTGTTTATGATGGCCTGTCTGGGGAGCTCTCGGTCAAGATTAATCGTCTTATCAATTGTGGGATTAGATTTGTCTTTGGAGCTAGGTTGGATGAGCGCATGACTCCGTATCGCGAGAGACTTTGCTGGCTGACGAGTAAGGCTCGCAGGAGATATTTCCTCGGGAGTCTCACATACAGGGTACTCTCCTCTGGAACCGCTGTGTTCTGGCACAGAAAGGTTTTCTCCTGATTAATTCATTTTTTTACTTCGAAAATATTAAACTTAAATTTCCCAGGGCATTAAATATTTCAAATTTCCTAGAATTTAATTTCTACGCGCGTAAATCGTTTTATTGCTTGGTCTTCGGTAAAATATTTTAATCCCTCGTGTCTTCTTCACAATAATCGATTTCTTCTCGTCATTTGTCACTGTCCGTACAGTTGTAGTCTTTTTCGAAAACAAAGATTTTATTATGGTCGAAATATTCTCTCTTGAAAACATTATATTACGTTCGATATTTTCCCGAATTCTAGAAATTTTAATCATCGCTCTCGATACTCTAATCCTCGTTGATTCCTCTACTCAAAACAGTGGATACATTTGAGTTGGTTTATGACTCCAAACATTAAGACCTTTCTTTCACCTTTGTGATTATTACCCTCAGCGGTCCGTAACGATCGGTTTTTCCGGGCCTCATAGATTCCTTGAATTTCCCCATACCTCATTTCCAGGTATCCACGCGTACTCAACTCAACTCCAACGCTTCCCTTCGGTCCCGCCTCCGAACCAGTAGGAACGTTCCATTTGCAATGTCGGAAAATTTGTAGCGTCGAGCCAACCAAAATAGTTTGCAACATACACCTCTCTTCATGGTCCGTGTCCTTTCACGGACATACTAACTTCTCACATTTTCATATCATAAGTAACACATCGGTCAAATTCAACAACACTGTTACGTCATGATTTCATAGACTTACCCTTGATAAATCCTGAAATATTAGTATTGAATTCACCTATTTTAGCCTATCCGTTAAGATAATAGCTGGAAATGGTGAGTGCTTTTAGGTAATCCAGAAATAAAAAGAAAGACAGATTTTTGCTTAACATGGATTTTTAACTTTTAATCCAATAAAATTTTCCTCTGATTTTACAAATTCTGATAACAATGGTATTCAATAATTCAAATTGATTGAATCATTCCATTCAAAATTTTATTTTCGTTCATTATCGGAAACCTTTGAATTCTTTTTAAATCAAAATTTGATTAATATAAAAAACAACAAACGCAAAAAAAAATATTAATAATTAATTTTGTGTCCTCTCATCTGTTCTCTGAGTTTAACGTCAGAATGATGAACAAATTTAATCATTGAGGACTTGACTCTACCCTTGAATGAGATTTTACAAATAAATTGAATTGATTGATCAACAATCAATAATTATTGGAAATTTTTATTTTTGAAGTTGAAGAATTCAAAGTATTAATGAGGGTGAGAATTTCCCCTTTACGCGGCGTAATAATTATAAAAGGTTTCAATTGCTGAATGGAATGTCTCATTTAAGCACAATGATTCTAATTAATAAAAATAATGGTAGTACAATCAGGAATCTCCCTGAATATGATAATAATAGTTACGACAGAAGGTCTATTCAATTGACAACAATATTTGGGATTAAATATATATACTATAATCATTATCAGATATTGAACATAATTGAATTCAATCCGAAGAAATCGATACTAATGTCTCTAAAAACAGTGGAAAATAAAGAATTCTTTGATTCGGAAATCCACAAGAAAAAAAAAAATAATGGTCAATTTAAATTAACTCACGGTAGCTGTAATTAAAATTTAGGATATATATATAATTCGATGAACTGGAAGATGGTCTTCAGATAATGCTTCAGGTAATGGCTCAGGTTTATCCTTAGCCTCTAGTCAATTGCCTTTGATCAATAGCCTCTGGTCCCTTGTCTTCACTGAGGATCTTCGGATGATGCTCCTTAAAACGATGGTGACTTGAAGGGGGTAAGATTTTATTGAATGAAGAAACCGGAAGGAATGGAATTTGTTCCACAGAAGTGTTCCAAAGAATTTTAATATTTGAATACTTCAAGGTAATCGAACCCTTTTTTTTGAAAGAAGTTTTGTTTTTATGACGACATTGAAGTGAAATCAAAATAAATAAATTTTTAGTTCGCAAAAATTCGGAATATGAACCTTCTAAGGTTAAAATCCAATTTTAATTGTGGAAAGTTTAGAAAATATTCCCGAAATTAGAACAGGAAAATGGTGAATTTAACAGAAATTTAATGGTGGAAAATGTGGAAAATATTCCCGAAATTATAACAGGAAAATGGTGAATTTAACAGAAATTTAGTGGTGGAAAATGTGGAAAATATTCCCGAAATTAATATGAGAAATTAGATTTTTCATTTATAAAATTCAAATGTACGAATTTCGGAATTCATTTCCGAAATTGAATAAGGGAAATTTCAATTGATTAGTGAATTTTTAGTTCCAGAATATTGGAATTTATCGCGAAAAATCTAATGCGGAATTTCCGGATTTTTATTTGCAAAATAAAATGTGAAAAATCGAAATTAATCACAAAATTTGATTATGTAATTTTCGGAAAATATTCGCAAAAATAATATTTCAAAAATCGCAAAAATTGATATGTAATTTTTCGGAAAATATTCGCAAAATAATATTTCAAAAATTGAATTTAATCGCAAAAATTGATTCGTAAATTTTCGGAAAAACACTCACGAAAATAATATTTCAAATTTAAATTTTTAATCGCAAAAATTAATTCGTAAATTTTCGGAAAAATACTTCACGAAAATAATATTTCAAATTTAAATTTTAATCGCAAAAATTAATTCGTAAATTTTTGGAAAAACACTCACGAAAATAATATTTCAAATTTAAATTTTAATCGCAAAAATTAATTCGTAAGTTTTCGGAAAAACACTCACGAAAATAATATTTCAATATTAAATTTTAATCGCAAAAATTAATTCGTAAATTTTCGGAAAAAAATCACTCGCGAAAATAATATTTCAATTTTACCTTCCTTTTATTAGGTTTTTCCCTTTTGCTCCTTTATTGTTATTCCTTTTTGCTTCTATATTGTTATTCCTTCTTGCTTCCTTATTGTTATTCCTTCTTGCTTCTTTTATCCTTTGGTTTACTTTTAGATTTATTCCTTTCCTGGGCGGAATTACGATACGACTGACTGACCGATCGACTGACTGCTTGGGCGATGCCCTTTTCGCGTCGTCAATATTAATTCGTGTAGGTAAATGCATACACGAATTTTTAATTGTATGGGGGTGGGGAATAAGATGTGGATGAGTGCTGAATGCACTCTGTAGAGAGAGGTGGTAGGTAGATCGAGGAGACACGCGTCTTATTAGGGGCGGGGGAAAATTGGTGTAGCCAGCGTTGTCGCGTTCCTTGGTATGAGGGGCGCGGAGAAGAGGGAATAGGGGAACAACCGCGCGTGAACCGTTTCGTGGCGCGAGGAGCGCGGGGAGAAGGGAAAAATAAAGATGCGTAGTTGGGTGTGAAGAGCGTAGTGAGGGGAGGGAAGCATTGGACAATGGTGGGACTGTTACGAGGTGGACTGCCTCGCAACAGTAACCCGAAACCAGGACGATAAGGGTTCATACCACCCGTGTAGTATGAATCACATGATCGATCTTAAATTATAAATTCTTCCATCGTCTTATCAGATGTAAGACGATCGGTTTAATGTACCATTGGAATCGTATGATTCCATTGGTATTTAAATGTGATATTTTTTTTAGTTTCCGAAATTATTGTTGTTTCCAAAGTTGGAATTAACAATAATTTTTGTACGTCATTATGACGTAACAACACTAACTAAATTGTTTGTTCAAACATTAAAACGAATTACCTTGCGTCCGATTACTTTCGACATACGTCTTTCGACATAAACAATTTTCTTTCGGTCATCGCGACATTATTGAGCATTCGACGGACTCCTCCTCGATACCCCTGAACTTTTTTATTCCACCGTTTGATATCCGTTTAATAATTGAATTTCCTATTCTTCATAAACATTGTTTTGTATTAAAATAAATTGAGTGCAATGAATAAATTATAAAACATTTTTTAAACCAACGAACTCTTAATTATTTATAAACAAATTAAAACAAAAACATTCCCACAATCACCTCCCTAGTATCTCGATACTGTGCGAATGAACACCCTGGTTACTTGTCTAATCGGTTTGTGGCCAACTTGAGTGTTCGACCGACACGTGGTCATGTGCTACACTTGTCTGTCCCTCGTCATGGCACGGTGGCTTTGCAATGCTCCTTCTTCATCTCAGCAACCTACTTATGGAACTCTATTCCAGCATCCGTGCGTGACCTGACTTCAGTGGCAGCTTTCAATGCTGCACTGAAGGATCGTCTACTTCGTAATGAGCTACATATTCAACGCTATTAATCTCATTCAATTCATGTGCCTTTGTACACTTTTCTTCTCACACTCTGCTTCTCATAATTCTTACACTCATCTTTCTAATTCTATTCTAATCGTTCTCTACTGGGAGCCCGCACTTAACCTTAAGCTTGCGAAACCGCCAGCACATAGCACAAAATCACTCTTATATCTATTGTATATATTGTTTTCACTCACAGAGTCTATAGTACTTTGCAAACTCTGTAAATTTTTATTTTGATTACAGTTGCTATCATTATATATACTTTCTTCACTTCTTACGGTGTCATTTTGTAAGACAAAACTTACAGTAAATAAAACCTATGAATCACTCAATCAATCAATCTCTACCATTACCAACAGTTTCTCATTAAGCGTCAAGACTGATATTCTTTTCCAAAAACACTAAAATCGAAACAATAGGATAACGAGATCGAGACACCAATGATAAGGTTAGGTTAAGGACCCTCCTGTGATCTAATATTAAGATAATTGATGGAAATAAAAAGGAAAAGAGAGCAATAATAATTTTTATCTTGAATTTAGTCAAAACTGAAGTGCATGTTTTTGGATGAAAGCGTTGAACGAGGAGGGAGAGATTAACCGGAAATGACCACAATAGGGAGAAGAAAATTTCCTCCCAACATTTTCTGTTATTTCATTTCTTTTCTTTTCTACTTTTTCTCATTCGCTTTCGCGAAGCCAAATCATGTTTATTTTTGGGGGAGAATACGTTACCTCGATGGTTCGGGGCTCAGGTTGGGCTGGATATTTAATTGTATGGAGAGTCGCTCAGCTGTTCAGTTCGTGAAAACGGATGGCGAGTCCAGGAGGACTCGAGCTAAATTGGGGGCGTTATGACAATTGTCACATTCATCGCGAATTTTGAGTTTGCAAAGTCAAAAAATTAGAACCTGAGTCTCGGGGAGAGCTCACACTCTCCTTTTCACTCTTTACTGTCAATTGAAAGCAACCATCGAGGCAACGTAGGGATGAGAACTGTAAGGGATTTTGGCCGGTGCCTCACCAGCAAATATCCCAAATTAGTTTGGTATCTTTTTTATCGTTCAATTATGTTGGGCGCCAACTGGATTTTCACGGAAAATCCAACGGTAAACCGCCCTCAGAGGATAACTCGTTTACCCTGAGGACTTTTCGTGGCGGGACTAACTATGCCGAGCCAGCATCAGCGTAATACGGTAGAGTGGGCGAGGTCCACCATCTTAGGAGTAATTCACTCGATCGATCTTCGTCTTTTCAGCCGAGAGATCTCGATAAAGCGTATCTTCCAGGAGATATTTCTCCATGTGTCTTTCGCCGAGGATGTTTCCATTCCTCTGACGTATTTCCTTTCTCTGCAGAGTGGTTCAACTCTGGAGAAGTCGACGATTATCTGCGAATCCTTCCCACTCTTCGGAGCGCCGAATATTGAGAGGCACATGCGACACAGGTATCCGGAGACTCTTTCTCAACCACCTGTGTCAACCTCAACTCATCCTCAATGCTCGGTAAAAGCACTATCATCACCAACACCCAGATTACTTGTCGTGGAGGCACGTGCGATCGGACCTCCAGGAATCGGCCGAACTCCCGGCCCACGGATCCACGCCAACACCACTTCTTTCTTCCGAAGTGATGGATCCCCGAGAACATGGAATTAAAACATTCCACGTCCTCGAAGTAATCCAGTCATTCTATTTGTGACGCAGAAGCATCCCATTCTTTCGCTGTTTCGGATCTTGTCCTAACAACG
This sequence comes from Diachasma alloeum, assembly GCF_001412515.2. Taxonomy (NCBI): domain Eukaryota; kingdom Metazoa; phylum Arthropoda; class Insecta; order Hymenoptera; family Braconidae; genus Diachasma; species Diachasma alloeum. The sequence continues at coordinate 119,502 of NW_021680663.1, forward strand.
TTCCCCCATGATCCACTATGGATCAATGCCACTAACGACTGTGCCGAGTAACCGGAAAACCATCCGCTCGACTCCAGTGTCTGCGGCCGACTGTCTCGAAATCTCCTAGGGCCTTCTCCCCCTAGTTTGAACATCTCAGCGGCGGGGGGCATCCGTTACCCCACTACCACCAATCATCTCGACGGCAATCAAGAGGGCGCTAGTCCTCTCACCTAGCCGTTGGCCCCTAGTCGAAGTCGATAGCGCCTCTAGAATCGTCCAGCTAGAACGCCGGTACGTTGGCCCTTTTTCGCCAAACACAGCTGGGTGCGTTTCCACATAAGGCGACAGGGTATCGACAGCCTCTCTATAATGTTCAGAAGCATGGTTTCACCCAAACTACGCCTCTTGGCATTATTTGATTCGTCTATTCACCTCACGCGCGGGTCACTTTATCCGCCGTTCGATGTCACTCTCATCTTATGCTCAGCTTCTTCAGCTGGCGTTAGATGACGCTCTCTACCCTTTCCCTCACTCTAACCTTTCTTGAATCATGGGTTTTCGTGTTTGTAAAACAGTTTTTTAGTAACGAGAAAATCTCGTTACAGAACAAATGCTAATCCCGCATGATTTCGTACGAGAGTCCCTGGATAAAGAAGAGGAGACCCTGAGAAAAATCTCTTGGGGTCAAATCGAGAGGGCCCGGATCCAGTTCAAAGCACGCACCTGATCAATGATCTCCCCAGTGAGTGGACACAGAGACCGAAGGGCAAGAAGATGTCCAAAGGAACATCGAGGAAAATTGCCATTTTATTTAATTGATATGAGTCGCAGGTAGTGGAGGGGGTAGTGGTTTCGTGTATAGATACACGGCTGCGTCCGGCCAGTTTTGTACAGTCAGAGTCAAAACTTTTTCTTGGCTACTACGTTACCGCGTATCTCGATCGGTAGCCTCGACAACACATAGTTATACGATGCAACTCACAATTTCTGCTGCTGGCAAATTACTGTCACCTCTCTTCTTGGTTTTGAAAGAACCGTCTGGAACTTTTGGCCCTATCGTGGAGCAGAATCTTTTCAGACCATCTAATGTTTTTGTCACTGCCTGAAAATCGGGGAAACTCTCTTCAGGTAAGATAATGTTCAAGTCCATCGTTTGTCGGATACCGTTGTCCTACTTGGTCATGATATTAATTTACATTCAAGTAATAATATAATAAAGTTACAATCTTTAGTCCATAATCAGTTATCTTCACCAAGATATCAAAATTTATTTCACTATGCTTGGTTTACAGGTGGTTATATTGTTCAAAAACCGGATGAGTTTGAGATTCTCCTCGATTTTGCCTTCAGGCAATCTTCTCATCCCAACTGTGACATTGAGGGCTGTACCAATGTCTCTATAGTTCAATGCTCATGATGCAAAAAATATCATTGTTTGTGGCTTTTTTTTATGAATACCATTTCTGTACGAATTACGATCCTTAATATTACCTATCTAGAATATTGATGATTCGGAAAATCATACTAAAATCATAATATGTGCAAAAAATAAATGCTATGAACTCTAACATTATTAGAAATGTTTACTTGTAATCCCATTCTTGACTAATTACTATAATTATTGTCATATTTCCATATCGAGTTGTCATCAAGTGCTTGTGATGTTGGGAAGGCTGTCATGGCGATTCGTTGAGAGAAACTACATTTTTTTTATCATTATTTTACATCGTTTCGACCCGGTTAAGGTATACTGCAATGATGATCAAGACTTTGAATGATTAGGTCGCACCATTCTACCCGGCCGGGATTTGAACTCGGAACCTTTCGCATGTGAGGCAACGAACTTACCCACTGCGCCAAGCCATCGGGCAGAGAAACTACATGAAAGTTGAATAGGCAGCAGATTTGACGATTTCCAAATTATTAGTAATCTAATCGATGGGTTCGAATTTCGATTGAAGAAAATAAAAACAAAAAAAAAGTACTTTGTATCTTTTCTTTACGTTGCAAATAGGAATGATTCCATAAAATGTTAAACAATGTTTTTTTTGCTGTTTCGAAGACTGACTTGTCAGGAGGTTACTTACCCCCCACATTCACCACACCGGGTACGAATTTGACTGTTAATCTTCATAAAAATGAATAATCCCGATTATTACCAAACCGTTCTCAGTGGCTTAACAATATTTTTATTTGATTTTATACATATTTTCATGATGAATATATTAACGTAAAAAAATCCAATTCAATTAGTTTCTTTTTGAGATATTGAGAAAATGGCTATTTTTGTCACAAGGCCGAAATATCTGATTCTTCGAACACGTACAATTAGACTCATCTCATGAAATGAAATATTAATCCAATCCAAATTAGGCAAAAGTATTCACATTATATTTACATAAAATACAACATCAACTAATGACCGTACTTTTGATAATAAAAATAGTAGAAAATTTACATTTCTTAAAAAAAAATAGATCATACCGAACTCTGTCATAGCTATGACATTTCATCAAATACAAAATACCATAAATTGTTGTTATGACTTTTAAAATTATATAGAGACGAAAATGATTGATAAAATGAAGATGTGTAATTTTTCAAAAAAAAAGATTTTTGGATGAATTGCTCTATGCTCAGATGTACTGAATCGATTGACACAAAATTTTATACATAACTGTGGGCTTATAATATGAATTAGTACCCAGAATCTCAGAATTCTAGACCAAGCTTGACGCGTATTATGGATACCACATTAACTTTAAAATGAAAAAATCAGAAAAACGCTGATATCTTGAAAACGTTGTATGGGCGGGTATACATATTTTGATTGATCTTGATAGAAGATATCGTGGCAAATATTTTGAAAAAAATGTGAATCAGCCCAGTAGTTTAGGAGATATTAAGCATAACAGTTTTTCATAAAAAGTTGAATATCTTCTAAACTACTTATCCGATTCAGCTCGTGAACAACACAGTTCTGTAGTATTGTTATAACCGGTAAAAAAGGGAGACGACACAATATTCAAATGGTTGGGGTGGTTTATTAATTAGTTAGGTACAGAAGATGAGTCGTCGAAGAGATCTCCAAAGAGAAATGAATCAATCCGTTATTCCAAAAGACAGTCGTTGTCAAGGGGGTTCCGTGTCATCTTTAAGATGATGGACAATTGAATTATGATTCGAAGGGGGACACGTAACAGTATCATAAGAGCTACAATCCTACCAAATTTCAACTTCCTATCTTGAATTTTCAGTGAGTTATCGTTTCCACAACGATTTCCTAGTGAAAATGAAAAATGCTGATTATTACTAAACTGACCCTAGTTACGTGGCAATATTTTGATTTGATTCGATAGATATTACCGTAAGGAATACTTTTCCTTCAAAAAACTTCAATTCGGTCACGTAGTTTATGAGATATTAAGGAAAAATATTTTTGAGAAATTGTTATATCTCGGAAAATACTGGGCCGATTAAGCTGAACTTGTGCCCACAAATGCTCCAAACAGTCTTTCGGCAACAGCCGAACCATTCGAACATATGTTTACATCGTTCCGCGTCTATTCATTGTGCGCGGAGTATCAGAGTGTTAGAAGAGTCCAGTGTATACAAGAAATAAAAAGTCCCCCGACATCTGGAAAATCGGCTATTCCACAAGGGCTTCCTGCCCTCCAATCTATTCTCTGGGAGTTCTTCTGAGTTCAGAGAATCCCAAGGTCCAGTGTCTTCTAGGCATCTCTCTGACTACAGAGGATCCCTAAAGCATTCGTCAACAATGAATTCCACGAAAAAGAGCAGCTACGCGTCTGTAGCTGAGACTGAAGTATTCCCCGATGATGATCAAGCAATAGTAATTCCAGCTCTTGAAGGTGTTCAAAAAATCGTGGACGCCAACGCAATTGCCACCAAAGTCGAGAAGTCAAAAGTAAGGTTTATCTATAAAATGTCTAAACAGAAAATGTGCTTTTATCTGGCTACACGCGAACTAGCTGATGAGTTTTTAAATGCCCACAAAAGAATTGTGATTAATAACGAAGTCCTCCCAATTAGTCCACTCATCACTCGAAATCAGAGAATAATCATATCGAATGTTCGACCGAGTATCCCACACGTTGTAGTCCAGAAGGCCTTAGAAGAGCGCCAAGTCCAGATGACCTCCCCAGTCGGTTGGGTTAAAGCGGGATTACATGATGGCGAGGGATTTGAGCACGTTCTCTGTTCCCGCAGAGATGTTTACATTAGCCCCAAACAGGAAAACAAATTCCCAATGAATCTCACAGTCAGATACAATGGTCTCAACCACCATCTTTTCGCAAATTTCGCTAACATGAAGTGCTTTGAATGTAAACAAGACGGTCACATTGCCAGGTATTGCCCCACAAAATCAAAAAACGCACACGAACAAAACAAGCAAACACTCACACAAGTTCCAATCGACAGCTCAACGATCCCGGACGTAATGGTAGATGATGCAGACTTTTCGCCTTCTCTCGCGTTATCACCAATGCTTAACTCAAACTCCTTCCCCACTCTGGAAACTCAAGGACAAAATCCAAGGACCAAACGACCTTCCAGAGAATCCCTGGGCGACCAATATCGCCCTCCACAGTGTCTCAGAGAAGTTCCATGGACCCTACCCAGGACCCTATTAACTCAGACTCCGAGGAGTCAGAAATCTCTACCGATGATAAGTTTGACGATCAAGTAAAATCTCGACATCCTAAGTCGAAAAAAATTAAAAGAGCAAATGACCAGAACGATATCCCAACCCAATTGGCACCCCTCAAAGAAGAGATGGAGACTAACCCAACGTCATACCCTCTGGAATTCAGTCAACTGGAAAATCTTCTGGAGAGATCTAAAGGGAAACAGGCCATGACTGAAGTAGTTGAAGACTTTGAAATGAGTCTCTCACAAGCTGTTAGCCTCCTACAGAAACTGTACCCTTTCCTCAGCTCTAGGGAAATGAAAGGGCGCTTCACAAGAATCATCAACAAAATTGAAAATGAGAAGAAAGCCCAACCAGAAAAAGAGGAGACCTCAGAAAATCTCATTCAAATGAATGAGAACTCTGAGGACTCTCGAGAAATCCTCGATAGTCTACTGTCTCCCTTCCCCTTCAACTAATCAGATACTTCGACAAATAACGACCATTGGATAAATGATGCATTTAATCCAATGGAATCTCAACGGATTCAATTCCCGATATCCATTTATAAAACTCATCCAAAATAAATACAACCCTGATACCTTATGTTTCCAAGAGACAAATTTCAATAAATCAACAGGAAATAGACTACCAGGATACGAGAGTGTTCGAACAAACAGATTAGAATGTGGCAAAGCAAGCGGTGGAGTAGCAACTTATATCAAAGAGAATATCCCTAAAGAGGAGCTCAAGCTCAATACAAACATGGAGGCGGTGGCGGTAAGCGTAAGAATCCCACAAAAAATCACGATTTGTAATATATATCTGCCAAATAGTCAACCGCTGGATCTTTAAGATCTACGGGATTTGACTATGCAACTTCCGAAACCTTTCATAATAATAGGAGATTTCAATAGCTATAGCCCCATCTGGGGAGACCCAGCTATCAGACCATGCACCCGAGGAAAGATTATTGAGACTTGGCTAGAAGACCCAGATCTGATTCTTCTGAATAACAATGCTCCTACTCATTTTTGCTCAGCTAGCGGTAATATGAGCGCAATAGACCTTACTATCTGCTCACCGGAGCTTGTACCCAGCTTTGAGTGGCAGGTAGACGAGGATCTAAATGATAGTGACCACTTCCCAATACACTTGTATTATTCCAACTATGACCCAAACACAAATGAAAGAGAAAAATCACTATTTACTTGACAAAAACCGACGTGGATCTTTCAAAAAGCGGAATGGGAGGGCTATCGAAAGTCATCTGAAGAATTAATAGACAAACTGGAAAACCCAGAAACATCCGCACTCACCACGGACGAACTCCTAGAACAATTAACCGAAGCGATTATCGAAGCGGCCAAACAGAATATAGCTCTTCGCTTCAAAAAATTTAGGAAAAAACCCCTTCCCTGATGGAATGAGGAATGCTCCAAGGCCCTTAAGAAAGCAAAGCACGCCTTCAATAGACGCAAACAACACAAATCCGACGAGAACCTCAAAATCGAGCACAAAAAATTAAGATCTAATACTAGAAGAACTCTCAAGGAATCTCTCTTTAATTATATGAAAGATTTCATCTCATCCCTGAACAGACAAATGCCTATAAGTAAAATATGGATAGCAATCGGAAGACTGAAGGGTCAGAAATATTCTAAAATCTCTCGTGTGATGCGGAAAGCGAACGATGAAGATATCACCGACTCACAAGATTTCGTAAACCTCCTGGCGAATACGTTTGCTGAAAACTCAAGCGACTCGAATTACCAATCAGAATTCCTAGTATACAAACAATCACAGGAAGCGGGAGCTGACGTTTCTGTATCAAATGAATCTCAGTCATCCCCTTCAGAAAAAATTGACCAAAAGATTACCGTGAGAATAAATTCGAAACTCAGTATGGAGGAACTCAAACTGGCACTCTCATCTTCTGGAAACTCCAGTCCCGGCCCTGATGGAATACCAAATGTCCTCATAAAGAACTTATCCAACCAAAGTTTACAATACATTTTGAAATTCTACAACTACATGTGGAACGCCCACACCTTCCCACGAAGCTGGAGGCTAGCAACGGTTGTCCCCATCCCGAAAGCCGGTAAAGACCATTCCAGACCCTCGAATTACCGCCCAATTCCACTCACCTGTAACCTTGGAAAAATCCTTGAGAAAATTATAAATCGTCGACTCAAATGGGCCCTAGAAGAGGAGAAATGGTTCTCAGAGCACCAAAGCGGCTTTCGACAATTCTGATCCACCACTGATCACCTTGCAAAGCTACAAAACTACATCTGCAGTGCCTTCGCGAATGATCTCCACGTAGTGCTAGTATCGATGGACATTGAAAAAGCATACTAAATGGTGTGGCGACACAGAATCATACAAACTATCAGCAGTCTGGGATTTGAAGGTAATATTTTAGAATATATCAAGAACTTCCTTAAAGAGAGAAAAATACAAGTTCGATCCGGAAACCATTACTCTGAAGAAGTTCTCGTAGAGAATGGTGTCCCTCTGGGTTCAGTGATAAGTGTAACTCTGTTCTTAATAGCTATCAACGATGGTCTCTCTAAAATTGGAATTCCCGTGAAGAAACTCTTATTCGCAGATGATTGAACCTTCTTGTGCTCAGGACAAAATTTAGAAACATCCCTAAAAATTATACAGGACAACTTAAACAATCTATCCGCATGGTGTAATCTCTCGGGTTTCAAGTTCTCAACAGCGAAATCCCAGTTTATGATCATGAGAAAATCAAAAAATGTGATTGACACGACAGCAAAACGGTACCTAAATGGATCAGAACTTACTCGAACCGAATCAATGAAAATATTGGGCCTAACTTTTGACCCATAACCCTCGTGGAAAACACATATCAACACCCTGAAGGTAGAATGCAATAAAAGGATACAGGTGATTAAAACTCTTGCGTCGAAAAACTTCGGAGCTGATCAGAAAATACTCTTAGACACTTATAAAGCCATCATTCGTTCCAAGTTGGATTACGGATCATCCATTTATGGATCAGCCAGGCCAAACCTTTTGGCAAAGTTAAATCCAATCCAAACATCAGCCTTACGATTAGCCCTAGGAGCTTTTCGTAGCAGTCCAAATCTCAGTATACTGGCTGAATCACACGAATACCCATTAAACCTCAGAAGAACAGAAAAATGCATTTCCAATGTACCTCTCCTATTGAAAGATTCAACACAAATAATCAAACTTGAAGACATCAAGCTCTCATCCCTCAGCTCAATTTTTGAAAATAAAGCACTGCTCCCACAACCAGTCTTACAGAGAGCCAACCACGCAATTAATTCACTGAATCTCTTCTCACTGGGAGTCATAAATAAGAGAAATCACCCTTTCGCTCCATGGTTCATCTTCAGTCCTTCAATCAACACCGACATCCTCCAAAATACAGATGGAAAAAGCGAAACATCCCCATTGGTGTACACTAATTTATTCAATGAAATGATCCATAAATACCCCGACCACGTGAAAATCTATACTGATAGTTCGATCATGGAAGAAAACAGAAGATGTGCTGTTATTTACAACCAAGAAAATCATATCTTCAAAGTCCCTAAATACTTTACGATCTTCTCATGTGAAATGTTTGCCATAGCTAGAGCCTTGTTGCTCATAAGAGAAAAGGGTGAGAGGAAAGCAATTACCCTCTCGGACTCCAAGTCTGTGATAGATGCAATTGCGAACACAAACTCTCCAGACCCAAAAATTCAGGATCTTCAAGCGAAGCTAGCAAAAATGAAACACGATGAAATTGACGTGGTACTAGCCTGAATTCCCTCCCATCAAGGGATCACAGGGAATGAAAGAGCAGACGCAGAGGCGAGAAGAGCTACAATAGAGGGAGAGGATCTCTCCGATAGAATTCCCTTATCCATGACAGAATTCAAAAGAGCCATCAGAACCCACATATTGAAGAGTTGGAATGATACTTGGACATCACAAACCACGAAGCTCCACAATGTTCGAGAAAATATTTGGCAGAAATTGCCAAACCTCACTGCACGACGTGATCAATGCATCCTTACCAGGTTGCGAATTGGCCATACAAGACTGACTCACGAACAAGAAAGTGTGGTGAACCCATCTCAGTGGAACATCTACTAATTGAGTGTTATGACTACCACAGAATCCGTATTGAATCGAATCTGCCCAATAATTTAAAAGCATGCCTAAACAGTGACGAGTGTTATCCTAAACTTGAAAAATATTTGGAAAAATCCAACACTTTGAATCGAATTTAAAAACTGTCACAAGCCTTGTGATACTCCGATTTTATTACTATAATATTCATATTCATCTTCTACAAATCAAATTTTATTTTCCTTTTTCTATGTATGCATTCACCCCATCTCTTTTGCTTTATGTAAATTTTTTTCTTTATAAATAGTCGCTAATTACCTAGATGTAGATGCGACTAAATAAATAAAGAAAAAAAAATGCTCCAAAGTAGTACCAATTATCCGTCAAAATTCAGATTTTTAGCTTAAATTTAAGGCCTTTTTTTGGGGGGATTTATACAAAATTTTCGAAAAATCGGCATACACATTCCGACATATATACAAACATTTTCTAAAAACATCATATTTTTACGTTTCATAACCTTCTACATCATTTCCAAGCAAAATTACGAGATCGTAAAAATCATCGATTACAAGGCTTCCATTCGGAAGCAAAAACAATGCAAAAAAGGTATTCTGTTATTTTGAATGCTGTTTCGAATGGAATTAGTTCCACGAAATTCTGAGCAATATTGCTTCTGAATGGAAGCATTGCAATCGTTCTATTTTTGGATTTTCTAATTTTGCTTGGAAACGATGCAGAATGGTCTGAAACGTCAAAATACGAAGTTTGACCACCCCGTGTGTCTGTGCGGATGTCCATCGGGTGGTCAACTTTTAGAAAATTGGAGAATTAACCGGCTAAAGTAATTCAGAAAAATCTGAAATTTCATCAGATTATAGGTATTAATGACGACTCTGTGCCAAATTTCAGCTCAATCGATCCAGCTGTTTTCGAGAAATTGTCATTTGTTTCTAAAACGTTTTTGGAAAATATCTCGAAAACCATCCAACCGATTTGATTTTTTTTGTCAAAATACTTATCTCGATGTCACCTATAATAATCAATCAAAATATATATACCGGTTCAGTCAAAGTTTTCGAGATATATCAATTTTTCTGTTTTTTGTTAAAAATGCTTGTGAGCACTCTCACTTTCGCAAAAATCGATATATTAACTTGAAATTTGGCAGGAAATTCCCTCTCTGCACTAGAATGTTTGGTATTGAAAATGGGCTCAATCGGATTATTAGTTTGGGAGATATTCAAGTTTATATCTGAATCTAGTTTCTTGAATATCTCGAAAACTATTCAACCGATTGCATTTTTTTTAATACTCGTCTCGATGTCATCTATAACAATCAATCAAAATATATCTACCGGTTCATTCAATGTTTTCGAGATATTTCAATTTTTCTGTTTTTTGCTAAAAATGCTTGTTAGCACTCTCACGTTCGCAAAAATCGATATATCAACTTGAAATTTGGCACGAAGTTTCCTCTCTGCACTAGAATGTTTGGTATTGAAAATGGGCTCAATCAGATTATTAGTTTGGGAGATATTCAAGTTTGTATCTGAATCTAGTTTCTTGAATATCTCGAAAACTATTCAACCAAGTGCATTTTTTTTTCAAAATGCTCGTCTTGATATCACCTATAACAATCAATCAAATTATATATATCGGTTCATTCGAAGCTTTCGAGATATTTCAAATTTTCTGTTTTTTGCTAAAAATGGCTGGTAGCACCTGCAAAAATAAGGATATCAACTGAAATTTGAAGAGAATGTTCCCCTTACGATAACAATCGTTGATATTCAAAATGGGCTCAATTGCTTCAGTATTTTGCGAGAGATTCGAGTTTTTCTGGACATCTTGGTAAATGGTTCAAACCATTCAGAAGCCGGCCATCAATTTATTGATGGCGAAAAAAAAAAAAAGTTATAACCCATCAAGTAACGGTCAGATGCCCTCTCCCAAAAAGGCATCAACCCCTGCTTGTTTTTTTTTAAATTAGAAAAATAATTTTTCGCGGGGGTAGTTCACCCCCTAAATTTCAACCTCTGGGGATGATTTTTATTCATATGGTCATCATTCATCATGAGCTTCCTCTTACATGGCAAAATATTTGTCTGAGTATTCTCTCTATATACGTAAACGACTAAACACCCTGAGAAGTGGCCAACTTCAGAGGACAGTTTCGCCCCCAAAATCCTCTTCAACATATATAAGTTTCATCAAAATCGGAGGCGGACACCTATGTAGGGTTTCTTGTCAGTGAAGCACAAAGTATATAACCATTTTTCTTCGAAGAAAATATTTTTCAGCAACGGGGTGAGAGATTCCAATAGGATATTTACAAGTACATGATTGAGATATTTTTAATTAATTCTCCAACCTTATTCTACTAAATCCCCATCGGTATAATGAAATTTGATGTGAACGTGACGAGTTGAAAACTCAACTTTTTCGATTCCGAGATCCGCTGATCTCTAATATTCGAGTTCATTTTTCAAACTGGAAAGTCAAGTGGCATGAATGGCATTTTATTGGTTCGTTGTCGAATTGAACATCAAGTTAATAACGAATAAGTGAAATCATCTGAGTCAAAACTGATGGACAACTCATTTTATAGCCTTATGAAGTTTAAATTCTAGTAATGAAAAACCAATGAAATTCAGAGTCATGGCGTGGTCGATCGATTTGTGTCACCCATACAAATTTACCCTTATATCTTTCTTGGTGAAACGTCGCAAGGATCATATCTTACCAGAGTCAAACGACCGGGACAGAAAGGGCAATCCTAAGATTCAACCGTGAGAGGAAGATGAGAGATTCATCAAAATCGAACGAGAGAAGTGTGCATATCTGTTTTAAGGTCTGTAGTGATATGGAGTAGTCTAGAATAGACTAAGCTTGAGTTGATTGATAGCTTTTTTTTTTTATATTCCGGCCCTTTCTGTCCTCTGATTGGCTAACCGACCCTATCCAACCCTATGCATGCGGCTGTGGATTCTACACTGCACCGCATTCGCACTCCTATAGAACATAGGAGTAGCATGGGAAACCACAGAAAACCCATGTCGGTACAGGCGGTCACTATATTAGCGACCTCCCGCTCGCCGGAGCCTCCGGTTGAAAAACTCGATTGATAGCTATCGTTTTAATTGTATCTGATCTGTTTAGTTATTTAATGTTATTCGAACGAAATTAAATAAAAATCAGAGGCTGACCACTTGCTCTGCTCGCTCCCGGATTAGATGTTACCGGTAGGATAAGTCGGAGTGGCTATGACTCATTATGGGTCGAACCAATAACTTCTCAATTTGTTTCTTTTCTTTGTTCATGTATCAGACAAAAAAGTTACAAAATTTCGACAAATTTATATTCGAATAACTCCTTAACCACTAAGAGCATTTTGCCGGAATTTCATTCCCGTTTTAGTGATATAAAGTTGCATCGATTATGATAACCATCCCTAAAAAACGAAATCAAAAGTTTTTGTAAAAAAAATGCGCCAAGAAATAGTTTTGTCCAGTTTTTACTGGAAAATTTGAATATAAAAAAAATAACAATAAATGAAAAAAAAGCCAAGTCAGAAATCTCAAATAAATCGGTATGGTACACGAATAGATTTTTATAAGAAAAAAAGTTCTTAATAGAAAAATAATCCTTAAAAAATCTCCATAAAATAACAAATTTGTAGGAGCAGGACCAATGTCCTTGGGGCGGATCAACAGGTGGAGGATGAGATTGATATAGATAGTGAGTAGAAAAAATGCGCGCCAAGAACGTTCGTCCTGCTCCTACTGATTTGTTATTTTATGGGGAATTTTTTAAAGATTTTTTTTCTATTGAGAACTATTTTTCTTATAAAAATCTGTTCGTGTACTATACGGATTTATTTGAGACTTCTGACCTGGCTTTCTTTTTCATTTATTGTTATTTTTTAAAAATTCAAGCTTTCCAGTAAAAACTGAACAAAACTATTTCTTGGCGCAGTTTTTTTACAAAAACCTTTATTTTTGTCTTTTAGGGAGATTTCACTATTTTTTTCAAAATAAACACAGAATTGTTTTCATATCAAGAGAAAGTTCTTCTTTTCAATTCAACTCTTTTTTTCACAAGATAGAACATCCTTTCAATTGTTAATTGAAGAAAAACAAACAGTTCTACGCCAGATTCGTTTTTTTACCGACTTTAGAGCATTTATTCAGATTTCAGACTTGATTTGTATTTCCCATTCAACATTTTCTTTGATTTTCTATAGGGATTAGATTTTTTTGTGAGATGGATTGATTTCCTTTCAGGAACAACCGAACAAAATATTCGGTTATGAAAATTTTGTAAAAGTGTTGACTTGATAGATCTTTTTTATAAAAACATTTGTTTTTATTTTTTATTTTGAAGATATTACTCATATTGTTGAAATAATTACAAAAGTGTCTTCTTGTCCCTCGCATCCCGCCATAACCTAATACACACTATTGTCCCCACGAAACTGAAAACTGTTATCACTCGAAGAAAAATAGATACTTTATTTTAAAATTGAATTATTGGCGGACATTTAATAGCTAATCATACAATTGCCGACAAAGATCAGTTTTGCCAGATTTCAAACATGAACAATAATTTCACGAACTGTCTTCATGTCGAGAAAAAATTCTAATTTTTTTCAAAAAAAAAAAAAAAGATACAACACTGAATTAATTTGTCGTTTTACTCTAATGAGTAATTTGAAGTGAGAATAAAATGTTTCCCATGATTCTACAACCCACATTTAAATGCACTGGTGGGAACACTTCGACGTTGGCTGTGAGGCTCAGTTGGACAGGCGCTGCCAACATTGTAACTTGATTGTCACACTTTATAATGTGAATCGCAAGAATGTGAATATCAGTCTGTTGCTATGCGCGTATCTTTTTACTGTTAACCCAAAAAATACAATAGTTATACCGCTGAAAAACTCAAAGGCGTTTTATGTCATGTAACTAAGAACAATTTTCCGATTTATCGTCCCGTTTTTACCACACCGAATGTCAATTATTTGGAGATTGTGGAGGGGGAAATTCTGTCGTGTATAGATACGCGGTGCGCTCGGCCTGATGTTTTGTACAGTCGGAATGCAAATTTCTTGGCCGATACGCTGCCGCGTATCTTGATCAATCAATCCCAACGTCTCTTCAGAAAAAATAGTGTGATTTGTCAAAATAGGTCATTTTTCGATGTCTTTCAGAGTTTTATTAAGAAATCTAGAAAAACCACTCAGACGATGGTGTTCATCATCCACTAAGCTCTACGTTACCTGAAAACGCATCGTTTGCGTGAAAACAAGTTGCATTGGATCGTATGTTCCAAAGAAATCGTTGGGAAAACTTTTACATACGTGTAGGATACTTTTATTACGTGTGTATGTAAACCACATACACATGCGCGAACATCCTTCTAATGACTTCATACCGAATTTGCAGAGGTCATGAAACGTGAGCATATGATTAAATTTTCGGTTTCGATATTGAGAGATTTAGTAACTTGAAAATCAACATTTATAATTTATCATTCGCCGTGTAACGAGGTAATTGACAAGTTTCATTGATGACTACTAGAGAAATTAAATAACTGAACATTTTGATTAATAGTTGAAGAAACAATCGATAATGGCAGAATAATATTACTAATTAATGAAACAATTGGATACTTCCGGATTTTAGTTAATGCTTGAATCAGTAATAGAAAATTTTCTCACAATCATTACTCATTTCTCAAGTAAATATATATGATAAAAATCGAATTAACGATTATTCAAGAAGAAGCGAAATTCATACTTTATTTGAGCTACTAAGCAAGTAATGCGAAACGTCTGAATATCACCGAACGAAAGAATAATAGTGGTCAATTTCATATTTTCATTGATAATCAATCAAATATTCCCAAAATTTCAATGACAATTACTCATTGGCAACGGAATGAATATTCAAAGCGATTCTCAAACATATCAAGATCATCAAGCAGTTATTGATTACTTATGTAATCCGTGTTAATGTATTGAATTATTCATTTTCCAATTTGTAGAAAAATTTCAACATTCAAATTCTTGAGTGAATAAGTAATAGAGTAACAGTAATTTCGGATTACCATTTTCTCAAACCCTGGCGACATTTGTGATCACACGATTAGTGTGGGGCTCCGGTGGTCATTCAAGTCAAGCCACGTTTAGTCTGGATAGTACTTGGATGGGTGATCGCTTAGCCCTACCTACTCGGGTGGAACTGCTGCCGCCAGATGCGAATGTAGCGAACTACTCTGTTGATTTAGTCAGTGTGATTAATGGGTAGAGTGGACCCTGCAATCGGCCGGCTGTACAACTAGGGTTTTCCATGGTTTTCTGTGGAGTCCTAGCCCGAACGGGATGTAGTTGATAAGAGTAAGACACGCCATGTTAACGCAGATAAATCAGAAGAGAGACATGAGACAGGTAAGGCAGATGAAGCCTATGAAATTGTAATGGTAGTAGGGGAAAAATATGAATTAAAATGAATGATTAATCAATTAAGCATGCTCCACCCATTTTCATAATACCGCTTGGACACCTCGCCAACAAACAGTTGAGCTCAGAATCCTGCAAATTAATACCTCACGAACTATTCCCATGAATTAACTAATTAATTAATTAATCACCCACGCACCTCCGACTCGCATGCGACCTCTCACCAACATACCGTTGAGCTGAAAACTCCGTGAAATAACCTCGATAAATACGACCGATGAAACAATGAATTAGTAGCTTAATCAATCAATTAGATGGAGATGGGAAAACCGTCAAGTGAACTTGTTGACAGCGGCGGTAAAATCATACAGCAATTCGTCGCCGTCCAGTGTAAAATTGCAATACATTTGTCATTATGAGCCAAATCACGAAAGAATATCAAGAACTTCATTCAATCTTGACATGACGGACTCTCTATAAGATAATAAGATACAATATGGTTACTCTCCCTCTGTCGCAGAGTCAGCATCTCTTGATTTTCAGTTAACAATTCCCAAATAAACTGGAGAGTTACACGTTGACAAGTAATAAAAGAAAGTTGAGAAGGAGAATAAACTACATGACTGAATAATATTAATCGCCTGCGACAAGTTTATTCTTCGTCAAAGTAATACCAATCCATCGAGAGAAATTCAAATAGAATTCGGATTTAGAGAGAAAAAATTCCCGTAGCACGTAGCCGAGAATGGAATCCATGACCTCCCAGTTACGCGCCGGGTACTCTTCCAACTGAGCTACGGAGAACTACGGAACTCTCCCTCTCCAATTCGTTTCATAACACCGCCCAACTTTCAATAGGCATTAAATATATGCCACGAAGGTTCCAGCATGAATAATTGCATGCTCCATTATTACAATCCGAAACGAATTATAATAATCTATAAATAAAGATTCCATGGTTATGGAATACCACAAGAATCGTCTCACAAGAATTACAAGCAAAATTCACTGAGAAATTCAATAACGCAATAACATTGATGAGTAAATACCACCGACTATTGAAAATTCCAAACGCGCATCTCCGCTGATGAACTATTTGTTCAGAGGATCAAAGCTGACGCCAAGAAAACAGGCTGTCTTCTCAAGAATACCTTACAAGCTTGCATACGCCACCAATTATTGGTGACACACATGCAGTGAATGAGGGATTGCGATTGAATAAACCTTCATCTTCTGATTCGAGTGATGATAGTGCTCCAATCGGTGTGAACAGTGGATCTCCTGGATCATCGATAAATTTTGATCACTTGGTTCAAGCAGATTTCAATCTGCCAGAAGGATGGGTACGAGAACTCAGACCTACTAAAGATAAGAAGGTGATAAACTTCTTCGTAAGTAAAGTTATTGAAAATAGAGATAGAGCAGAGAGCCCAGTTGGTTCGAGAGCAGTCCTTTGGGAAGTAATAATCATAAAATCTGATTTGACATCCGAATTATATGTTCTAAACTAACCCTGGACGATATCAGATGTTTATTCTGGACCGATTAAGACTGTTGAAGAATTACAAACTTTAATAACAACCATCGATCGACTCCAGGTCTGTAGTGGTTCACTACTTCAAAATGAGTTGAAACAAGCCAATTGCAGTATTGTTTACAAAGATATGAGTGAAATTTGGCGTCACAATAAATGTTCTCTCCTGGTTAATACAAACAATCAAGATAAAATTTCTTCTTTCTGTCAACGAATCAAAAGAGCCGTGAAACAAAAACTACGTCGAGTCTTAAAGAGTGGAGGAGACATTCAACGCATTCACATTGTCGTATCTCCCAAGAAAAGAGCAGCCCTCTCCAAATTCTGTGAGGAACTGCACTCTGCAAAAAAAGCAATGAATCCAGCCCATGAAAAAATCTCAGAATTGGAGAAGGAACTTGAGTGATATCGTGAGAAATTAAAATGTCATGGAGAATTGAATATAACCAAACATATCTAGCAAGGAAAACTATTACCAATAATATGGCGATTGCTGTGGAAGAAATTTCGAGTGCTGTAAAAAGGAAGGCCCCAAAAGGGAGACGATACAGCGAAGAATGGATTGTGTTATGCATATTATTGCATATGAGATCTCCCACTGGGTATAAATCTATACACGACCATGGCGTTCTTCCAGTACCCGATGCCCGCACTCTTCGAATGTATATCTCTGCAATTCCTGTTTCCTGTGAATTTGATCGCAACTTTTTTGAAGTGCTGAAATCTATATTCGCTCAAAAAAACGAAAAGGATAAGAACTTCTTCTCCACAAAATAGGTACTCGCGAGAACCTTGGAGTGAACGACCAAACCCTTACACTGACAGGTTTGGTCGATTTCGGACTGGACGGACCGAAAAACACTCAATTTACTGAAAGAGCGGACCATGGTCTATTCAAAATGTTTCAAGGATTGAGCGAGTCTTACTCACAACCCATCGTTGTTTTCACATCACGTGGTGCCGTGAAGAGTCATGTTCTTTCTCAACTTATACACAAAGCAATAGTACTCCTCGAGAATGCTGGAGCCAAAGTTCATGGGGTAATTACTGATAGTGCCAGTATCAACGGCAAATTTTGGTCGTCTTTTCAAGTTTCTGGAAAACAGAACACACTCAAAATTTCATTCCAACACCCGGTGGACGAGCAACGTCGTGTATATGTTTTTTCGGACACCCGCCACCTTATCCAAACCATTCGCAATCGTTTGTGCACTAAAGGAGTTCTACAGGTATCAAATTAACACAATTTTTGTGATCTCAATCTAGAAATTTTTTTCCATATTTCCAAATAAATTACAAATTTTCAGATGAGTCCTGACGCAGAGTGGGAGTACCTTCGTATCCTGCATACAATGGACAGAGAGGCAGTCAGTCGCGGTAAGAGACCCTTATGCCCTCGTCTCACTATTAATCACCTGAACCTCAATAATGCATCGAAAATGAGAGTGAGATTAGCGACGCAGGTAAGACTAACCCATTGTCACGATCACTAATGTATGAGGAGCCATGAATTCACTCTTTTTGTCTCTGTCAGGTCTTCAGTAATTCTATTACACGTGGTTTGGAAGTGTATCGAGTGGGAGTGGAAGAATTGAAGGATTCTAAAGCAATTGCTGAATTTTGTAAATGGATCAATGACATGTCCGTCGCTTTGAATCGATGCGAAGATATAGAGGCTACGGCACCCGGAAATCTTGATTACAAGTTATAAAATTGTCTACTTGCCACACTCAATAAAAATTCCATCTTTCGATCATCGCAGATCATTGAAGATAGCATTAAAAAGCTAGATGATTGAGAAGACAACGTAAAAGTAGGAAAAATTGACAAGAAGTTGTTTTTAACCGCACAAATAGCATCGGGACTTCGAGTGACACTACATTGTACCCTTCAATTGATTGATTACCTGGTGAGAAAATGTGGTTTCTCGGACTTCTTTAGAAAATGAAAATGAATCAAGATAGCCTTGAGGTTCACGAATGTTTTTCATTTCGGTTAACACCACAGAAATATCTTGGTGCTTGTGCTCGCATATCCTCTCTTCTGCCTCACATGCGCTCCACTAATTTAACATTTAATTCATTCGCCTAGTGACTAACATGCTAAACTTGGAGGTCAACTCAAACGTTTGTAGTTCTGTTCTTCCGTTTGATGTTTTTTAACAATTACTCACAATTTACCGCACGTTCATTCTCTGGTTTTTCTAATTTTTTTGTTGGCTATTTGAACTTTAGAATATTTTGGTGGTATTCGACAAGCCAGAGCCAGCAACGACCATGCATCCACTTTTCTACAATTGTATAACATCTTGTCTATCCATAGTGCATTGAAACCCCTGAGAGCAGGAAATTCTACAGTAAGGAAAAATGACTTTGGAAGGCCCTTAGTCACTCTTTCTGAATTGAAAGTAATTTGCAAAAACTTTGAAGACTCAACTCTATCACAGAAAATTAAGGATAAACTAGAAGAAGTCGTTAGACACGAGGAATGGTCATCAGAAGATGTGTTGGAGTGCAGTGAGCATGCCTACACTCTGCATGATATTTCTGATTGTCTCGTGTATTATGCAACAGCTAATGTAATCAAGCTCGTTATGAACACTGTTCCATGTGGCGTCTGTACCAAAGCGTTATTACACGATATCGACTCTCGGGGTTTTCCTCAGGCTCAATTGTCCGATGCTCCAATAAAAGGTCCATTGATTCATCCGAATCATTGACTGTATCATTTCATTCTCTTCTTAGAAGCAAGCTTTATACACCACAGTCAATCTCAGCATCTTTTTGATAAAATTCTCGAGGATGTTTATGCTGACCCATCTCTGTCTTTTCCTCACCATGAGCACGCAACTGACGTATATAAAACCTTTCGACCTTTCCTGGTGATACGTATACAAGAATTCTGCACGAATTTCAATCGAGAACAGAAGGAAATACATCTTGAGAAGAGGAAGATGGCGAAGATGGTTGCAACATAATTTACATTCAAACTATATTTTTATGTTCCCAACAATTTTGTATTAAATTGAAAGTCCAAGTTTCGCATTTATTTAGTCATGTAAGCGTTCAAACTCAGGTTTCTTCTAATATATAAAATTGAACAAAATCCTCCGTTTTCACTTATTTCTTTTCTCAACTCATGATACTCTGCCAGCCGAGTTGTCGAAGACGAATTTCAGTGTTCCCATTTCATTCCTCCCATTAACGTTAAATGAAATCTATTGGATTCACTTATAGGACCGCTGGTTTTAGAAATAAATGAGCAAGCAAGAACAACATCAAAGTAGATAACTCCTACTCTACTGTGGTCTGCATTCGAAGTCTCAGACGGAAGTGAAGCAGACTGCCACCAGCACCGCGTACCAATCGTTATAGTATCTGGGTAGCAGCTGGCGTGAGTGTCAGGCGGCTGCTAGAGCTTCACAAGGGTTACGAAAATCCCTTGCCAAGGAGAGTATTCTAATAACACCAACGACTTCGGATCGAAAGGTTGAGAGACCAAGTTAATTGTCCATGGATAAACGTCAACCAGCTCACTAGTCCCTCCAAGTTCCTGCAACTTTGAATTAATTGAATAGCATCAGAAGGCGATACTTTGATTCACAGAAGAAGCCAGGGGACACTACCATTTTTGCGGAGTACAAAAACTCAATTGAACGAAAGTACAAAACGAGCAAAAAGAAATTTGCTAGGTAAATTCAATCTCATATTGTGTATCAACATGGTGATTTTTTGTATTCATTGCACCTCCTTTTTTGCATCTTAATATTTCGCTAATAGTGCCTCATAACATCTAATATTCTAGATTAATTGTTAGCTCATTTGTCAAGCCACTTGAACTGTAATAAAATCCATAAAAACAATGTCATTAGAATTTATTTCATAAAGCAGAGAGAGATAGAAACAATGATGTTACCTAAACGATTCAATATTTTCACCTCAATAAAGGTCGATTAACAACTACGAATAATTGGATATCAGGCAAAAATATATCAAAGACAATTGTTTATCGACGTGACGCTGATGAAGAGGAGTTTGTGACGGAAGATTAGATTTTCTTCTGCATGTCAATGGAAATTTGTGACTCTCTGAAATCTCACGAACCGATCAGAAAATATTAAAAAATAGTTGTAAGGTTTGGAACTGCGAATGCATGATAAAGGTGCTCAAGAGCTAATCGAAAATCAGGTCGCTTTACAAGTACGCGACAAGTTTCGTGGCACGTCACTCTTGGCTCGGCATCGAATTAAAGAACGGGAAAGCGTTGTTAACCACCAGTTAACTATTTGACGCCCAACAAAATTATCGTCAATAGGATTTTCTTGAGCCTTGGCAGCCCTTGAATTACCACGAGCCAGATACAGATCTTTAGCGAATTAATTAATTCCAGTCGAATTTGGATTAGTATTATAATATTACAATCGATTATTTCTCTAAACAAAGAGGCCCATCTCAAACACCTTTGAAGTCCACCCTAAATTGAGCATAGCTCTAAAGAAATCTTCCTTCTAGCCCATCAAATCCTGGACAAGAATTGTCCCCGGATATCTCCCACTAAATCCGCTGATTCCCAAGATAATTCAGACATGAACAATTGATGTTCACTCAACTGCACTACAAAATTTTGGAAAATAATTTCCGGGAGCAATTGTCAAGAGTTAGAAAGTTCCCCAACTACTTCCAACCCATTCCTTCCCACGACCATCTATTACACAGTTGTGTTCAGCTCAGTGCGGTTAAAAATAGCCAATGCTGAATAGCTACTGCTACAAGTAAAGAATCCTCCTGGCATCAGTGAGAGAATGATGGTGTGAATTTCAAAAAGGTGATTTCACACCTATATTGCACATTCGTATTTTTAAATCATATGTGAATACACAATGTAACATGCGTTGCAGAAGAGCAATATGTTACAACCATGAGAAAAAGTGCAGAGAAAATTGAATTATCATTTTTTGCCTTTATTATCATCCCTTCACATTAGGCTCTTTGTGGTAGATCATTTATGATGATAATAATTCCTAAATTCATGGATATATCTTTTCAGCTAGTTAAGCGAGGCTGGCACTCGAAGCCGATAGTTTTGTCTCCCTCCGTTCAACCCAGCGAGATGGAGATGGTCGAAGCAACAAGTGATGTTATTAGATGGGTGTAGGTGGCTTGAATGGCGAATCATAACGCATAACTCTTGGGAATGGCTTTTCTCCTTGTCTTATGCGCGCTTTCACACCACTCTACGAGAGTTGTTGGGGTTTTCATTCGACATTGGAATGCTTCTGAAATGAGGGGGGAATATTTCTACAGGTAATATTTCAAGATTTTCAACTTGAGTATGATTTCCATCTTCGTGCATCAGATATTTGCATATCAAACAAAAGCGGTAGAGGGGAGCGGGAAAATATTGTCAAATACCTGTCCCAAATACTCAAATTTTCAATATCCTCAGCAACTTTAAAACCTTAGATGAAAGAAATAATTTTATTTATCCCGAAATTTCTGTACCTACTGGAAGTTCGAAGCGTTACATGTGCGAATTCCTTTGGAATGGAACATTTGCTCTTCTACCCCAATGAGATGTGGATAACTCTCAGTGGATGATATGTATTTAATCAAGTCCAACTAAATCTCATAATGCTTCCAGTAATTCACTGAAATGTATGAATGTCTGCGTATATAAGCGGGTATTTTTCTACTCTCGAGAAAAACGTGGGAGCTAAATAAATTCATAATGGAGTTTAGAATTTCTCTCAATATTTTATCGGCAAAAAACAAAATACGATGTAATTTGGAGATTTTACCAATTTTGGTAACAGACGGAAAACTATATCAATTTCCAAAAATCCCGAATTTCTCTCGACCTATGATGAGTACGTAAATTAATTCTGCGATGAATATTTCCTTTTTCTACTTTCGGGAGAAAAATGGGTATTGTACTTATTCATTTAATCCTGAATTTCTTCCGATGCGTAATACGCATGTAAACAAGTCCGTGATAACGTTGATTATATATATATATATATATATATATATATATAT
>NW_021680663.1:142690-160493 GCF_001412515.2 Diachasma alloeum
TATATATATATATATATATATATATATATATATATATATATATATATATATATATATATATATATATATATTGTTATAGTCGGGTTCAGAGGTAATTAAAGGGTTTTCAGGTAAAGTGGGATCAGTTTTTTACAAAGATCAATGACAGTCCCCCCTTTCTTTTTTTATTTTTTCATTTCCATCTGACGATCGGATATCTATATCATGTACATTCGAATGGGTTCGAAGGGGGATACACGTAACAGTACTCGCCTTTCAAAAAAAAAAAATTGCCGCCCCGGCAACCAACCTGGGAACTATAAAAGATTTTGCAATCCTCAAAAATAATATCAGTAATAATGAATAATTTTTAAATTGAAAGAAAAATAGATTTTTGAAAATTGGGGAATCTTATACAGGGAGGGCCTTACTTAATTTTCCAACTAAAACCTCCCAGAAATCATTGTTGGAAAATCTTCAACTGGTACAATTTGACAAACTTGACTCGATACAATAAAAAGAGAGTTGTTACATTATAAATTTACACAATTCAATGATAATTCAAAATTTTAATGATAACATTGTTTCTTTTTATCAATCTAGCACCGAGATCCCTAAGTATTCCAGATCTCAAAATTATGAAACTTGAATAATTAAGAAACTTCTTTTCAGGTTGATGTAACTAAATTTAGAGTCACAAATTTGTAAACTTTAAAATCTCATTGTTCCTATAGACAACTTCATTGCTTTCGTTTACCATGAATTTCATGTATTTGTTAACCGCAAATATTACTTCCGTTAACCACGGATTTTTTTTTAACTTCCCAATCCGAAGGGAGGAAGTTATTGTAATGACCCCAAAAATCAGATATGGAAATTTAATGATTTCTCCACGTTTCATGACGCCTAGAAATTTCCTGACACTTTTCAGAAACCGGTCTGTATGTGGGACATTCCAAGTCAACTCAGCCACCCCGGATTTTTTTTTGTCTAAAAAAAATGATTTGATTGCCGCATTTTGAACTACTATATATAGACAGTATTCCTACCCAATTTCATTGCCTCATGATTTTTTCTTTCTGAGATAATGACTACCAAACTTTAAATTTTCAAAAATTCATAACTTTTGAATGGCGCATCTGACTCGAACAAATAAAAAAAGAAAATTTTTGTTTTCGTTTATACTTTCAGGAAAAAAATACTTCATAGGCATGAAGAAGCTTCTACCTCTATTTTTCGATGAATTGTTACGTTTTTATTTTTTTTCGGCTGTAGGGCCGTCCGGTATTCGACTGGAATATTTTTTTTCTGACAGAGGACGTCCATATATGATGTAAAAAAAATACGCCAACATGGGAGAGACAACCAGTGCATCGGAGAAAATTTTTTTTTCCTAAATTTTCGTGTTTTTCCGCTTTATAGGGGAGCTGCCTCGTCTTTATTAAGAAATTGATATTTCAATCAATTCCTGTGATGAATATGAGTTAGGAAAGAGATTCATCGTGATAGAAAAGAGAAACAATGCGTCGGGAATAAAATTTTCTCTGAAATTTTTGAGTTTTTTCGCTATCTATGAGAGCTATCCAAAGAAACAAACGTGTCAATCAATATTTTTTGCTCATAATGATGAAAAGGAAAGCCATCATGGAAGAGACAAGCAGTACACCAGAAAAATGTGATTTCTTCGCAATTTTCTTATTTTTTCTCCTTTTCTCTTTTTCTTCTTTTTTTCAATCTTTTTTTTGCTTCTTTCACCTTTCAATCGACAGTTGTCCCTTCTGCTAGATGGGAGGGACTATCAACAACATTATAAACCTCTTTCGAAAATACTCATCCAAAAAAGTGCGAAACATGGAAAAACAAGTTTTATTTTACTGTAACGAGCTTTTTACATTTTTACAATAAGAGGCTATTATTTACCGTCTCCAACTGCCACTTGCCCAATGGCACTGATTTGCTATACATCTATTCATCACGATGACTGTTTTCTAAGTGCTTTCCGTTTTGTTGTTGTTGTTTGTTTTCGTTTCGGAAATACTTCTTGGTTTTCCGCAGCCGAATATCGTTTCATTTACAATTGCTCTCCCGGTTTTGGAATGAAACAATGGTGTTTTTGACTGGCTGGAATAGCTTTGGCACTATCAAATCTGTCCCTCAATTCAGTTTTTATATTCTGATGTTCGTCCTTGGTGAAAAAAAAACATCAATTCCTTTGAAATTCTCTTTTGACCATTGAAACAAAGCATCTGGCATCAGGATGGATTCACCAGGGATGATTTGCAAGCTTCTACGTCTCGCTTCTCTTTTGTAAACAGCACCCACACCGTCACAAGCTCCTTTACCATGTGCGGTTGCATGGAAATGGGCCTCTGCATCTATTCCAAAATCAGTCTTGTGATGCAGAAGATTAGCCATTTGGTAACGATTCTTGTAATGCTGTGCAGCTCCATCGGTGACATAGATGATTCTCTCGACATCTTTGTAGTTATTCTTCACATGTTGTATTAGAATTCTCTGTACCAAGTAAACAACTGCGGTATCGTGAGTAGTACTATCTGACAAAACAACTAAACTCCGATGCTGGATCTCGTTTCCTTCACGATAGTAGTAAACAACGGGATGGACTGTACATTGGTCATTGTTGTAGTGGAAGGATTAAGCAGCATCTGGAGCCACAAAGGCATAATTTTCTGAGAAATCACAGTGCACTAGTACTTCGCCGTTATTCAAATTCTCTTTTCGATCTTTAACAAAAGCTGATTGTTCTTTAACGATGAAGTGATTTTAATACTTTTAATCGTTCGACAAGAAGATCAACGAAGTCATCCATCGCAAGCGTTTGTGTCTGCAAAGTACTCCTGTCAGTAGTTGGCCACACGCGAAATTGGACAGTTTCGAAAACAGAATCAGAAAGGAGCTTCTTCAATTCACATGAGAAGGGTTTCACCCAGGGCAGTCGTTTCATTCATCCAGACAACAGGCCGGGGTTGGATTTGTACATATCAGTTGTGCTAGACAATCTTTGTAATCCTTGAGTGGGCAGGGGGAATCTTTAGTTAGAGTGGCAATGTTGATTGCTTCGGGCATCAATTTGCAATTTTGATGATACGTGTAAACACATACGACGTGAGTGCCATTTGCTCCCGCCAGTACACATTGTTTTGGTCTCAGCTCAGCGAACTTACTGACACCAACCAAAGCCTCTGGATGAGTATTTTTGTACTTCCTATGAAGGTGTTTCAGATTTTCGAGTATCATTTGCTTTTGCTCTACTTTCTTTTCTCCATTGACTTTGACGGATACTTTATCTTTCATCCCTGGCATGACACGACTATTCTCTAGATAATAGTTGTGTACTTTCTCGACCGTTTGTTTTGGAAGTGAATGGCCTGCTTTCGCAATTGGTGAGGCAAATACTCCTTTGATTTCTCTCAATTTTTTCGCTCTTGACGCCATGTATCTCGTAATGCCAAATTCAGAAGCGATTTTCCGCTCGCTCCACGACTGTGGAAGAACCGTCAAGATTTGCAAGCGCTCACCGTACTTTTCCAGATCATTGAATTTTTTCTTCAAACCATCCAGCATTTCTTCTAATTCTATTTCTCTCGAAGATCGATAGCGCTTTGATAAAGAAGGATCAGCGTCACTTTGGTCATCTTCCGCATCAGAATGCATGGGGGAACTGGAGAATTCAGATACATTGTCCGCTTCTTCATCGATTGAAATGACGGAATCGTCGAGATGGAAAGACCGACCTGATCTCAGAGAACTGTTCATCACATCTGGGCTTGGTTCGGGTGTTTCGGCTTGGGGCTTTGATATCTCGGGTGGAGTGTCCGAACATCGAAGATGTGTATCATGAAGATCACCTTTGAGACGGGTGGAATCACATAATTCGGGGCCATCTTCCGGCACTGGCCACAGATTTTTGCAGACTTTGGTAGAAAGGGAAACTTCTTGTGTATTGCCGAGGAAATGGACCGCAAATCCAAAACATTGTGTCCCTTCTGACCAGGAACCCGCATCGGATTCGCCCACCTATCACTTCGCGCCATTCTATGAAATGCAAAATTATCAAATCTAATCCAAAATTAGCCGGAAAATGAGGATTATTCCAATAAGTAATGTAAAAACTGCTTATCCCGATACAACAGACAGGAAAATGCGAATCGATTCGCAACGAATTGTTCAACGATGAAAACTCAATGAGGAAGTTGAAGTTTTCACTAAAACTAGAGCCACAGGAAAAACTGATGATAGAAAATCAATGAATTGATTCTTTTTGTTTTCTTTTTTAATTTATTTGGTCATGATTAGGAGAACTTCCGATGATGATGACACAATGCAATAGCTCTCATAGACAGCGAAAAGACACAAAAATTTTGAAGAAAATTTTTTTCCCGACGCATTGTTTCTCTTTTCCATAGTGACGCATCTCTTTTCTAACTCATATTCATCAAAGGAATGGATTGAAATTTCAATTTCTCAATAAAAACAAGGCAGCTCTCCTAGAAGGCGTAAAAACACGAAAATTTAGGAAACAAAAATTTTCTCCGGTACACTGGTTGTCTCTCCGACGATCGCGTATTTTTTTTACATCATATATGGACGTCCTCTATGAGAAAACAAATATTCCAGTCGAATACCGGACGGCCCTAGAGCCGAAAAAAAAACGTAAAAATTCATCAAAATTTAGGTGTAGAAGCTTCTTCACGCCTATGGAATATTTTTTTCCTCAAAGTATAAGCGAAAACAAATATTTTATTTTTTTATTTCCTCGAATCGGATTCGCCATTCAAAAGTTATGAATTTTTCAAAATTTAAAGTTTGGTAGTCATTATCACACAAACAAAAAATCATGAGGCAATGAAATTGGGCAGGAATACTGTCTTATATAGTAGTTCGAAATGCGGCAATCAAATCATTTTTTCTAGACAAAAAAAAATCCGGGGTGGCTGAGCTGACATGGAATGTCCCATGTATGGATGTGTGTGTGTATACGCGTATGCGGTCATAATTTTGTGTTACGATTTCTCTTGAACAAACGATGCGATTAATATTTTTTTTTCAATCGATGCATCTTCATGAAACTTAGAACTGATTAGATTGTGAACACAATCGCCTCCGCAGTTTGTGAGTTATTCTCATAAAATTCGTGAAAAAACGTCAAAAATTGGCGTTTTTACACAAATGGAATGGTTTCTTCGTGCGAAATGATGTGATTTCAATTTTTTCAATTGCCATCGATAAGTCCTCATGTAAAGTAGACATCATGAAATTTTGGAAGACACTGACTCAGCGGTTTCTCAGTTTTTCAATGAATCAACAAAACATTGAACTCATGTTTTTTCATAAATGAGATGATTTCTTCCCGCGGAATAATGTGATTCGATGTTTTATTATTTATTGCTAAATTGCGGAAGACATTAACCCCAAAGGTCGTCAGTAATTCGATTATAAATAAAACATCGATTTAAGGCGAGCTTACTGTGAGTTTTGAAAGTCGCAGAATACTGCAGTGAGATTTATGATACATTGTAGATCGACTATATACGTTGAGATACGAAGAATTAATGCAAAAAAAAGATTTCTTATTGTTCGCTTTCCCCCCAGATGCTAAAAATCGAAAAAATATTCCAGTGTACTCAATTTTTAACCTACAAAAGTCTTTTTTTTAATTTATTTTTTCGACAGATGTATAGAATTGTAAACTATTTTTCCCACATTCAACTTCTGAATAACCAATTCCGTGACTTTTGTGAAAACGAAGTGCAAGATTCATGCAAAATAGTCAGGAGAATGATTATCGAAATAATTATGGTATTTTAGATTGGTAAAAGAAAATTTGAAGTATTGATTTTCGGGCTGTTTTGCAATTATGCAATATTGCAATTCGTTATTCAGAAACGAACAAAAGTGATTATTTAGATGTCAAGTTTGGAAGAATTAACTCGTAATTGTTATTCTACACAACTTTTGAAAAATATTGGAAATGAAAAAATACCTACGCGGCTCAAAAATTGAGTACACTGGACTATTTTTTTAGATTTACAGCGTCTGGGGGCAAATAAACGCTAAACGATCTGGTGGTTTGCGCTGATTCTTCGCTTTGCAACATATATAATCGATCTACAATGTGTAATACATCTCACTGTAATAGCCCGCGATTTTTTAAATTTACAGTAACCTCCCGTTAAAAGAATTGGGTCATCACGCTAGCTGCATTGACAGGTAAATGCGGCCGTCGATAAAGTACAGTATTGCCTTAATTTTGTATCATTAGTGCTCTTGTTTGAAGGCATGCGCTCCGAGCTCTGCTGTACTAATGTGATTCATGTAATCTGTTTCTCCATTAATCAGCTGGGATTGTTGTATGTGACAACGGTTACGCAGCTCAAAGGAAACCTACTTTAGTGTAATACACGTGTTTTCATGAGATGTGTTTTTTTTCACCAATATTTTTTTTCCAGAATCATTTCATTTTTGTTTTTCATTCATTATTTTTTTTTTGCTTTTTTCCATTCCATTTTTTTTTCATTATCAACATTTTGTTGATCGTCCGCCGAAGGCGACCGAGAATATCTATTAGTACTTTGTCTGCCGGAGGCGACCACGAATATCTCTTTGGACATTTTCTGCTGAAGGCGACCAACAATATCTATTTGCACATCGTCTGCCGAAGGCGTCCGGGAATATCTATCTACACATTGTCTGCCGAAGGCGACCGAAAATTTCTATAAACTACGTTTTTCAAACGAGAAAATCGTGAGATTGTATTGATAAATAATTGCTCGATAAAGACAAGACGTAGTGTAGGGCAATTTCGAGCGAAACAAAAACATTGCAGAACAGGATTTTAAACAAATATGAGAGTGAAACGACAGTCTGCAAGGCTGAAAAAAGAAAAAAGGAAAACGTGCTCGCAAGGACACGAAGCTCTCAATCACAGCCAAAAGGAGATCAACTGAAGAAAAGTCTAAAACTACGGCGAAGAGAGAGCAAAATAAAACTTTGATGAGAAATATATGATCTAACCCGCTGTATAAGAATAAAGAAAAACAGAATAACAAGGAAAGACTGCGTCCATTGCGAAAGGAGAATGAATTCACGGAAAAGGAGCGGGAACAAAATAGTATGCGAATGCAAAAGAAGAGGAAACAAGATGATCATTACAAGAAGAGTCAAAATGAATGTAATAGGAAACGAATGAAATGCGCGAGGAAAGATCCGAAGATCCATTAAAAATATTGCCCGAAACCATATTCTCAGACAAAAGAAACAGTATATTTACGATGAAATCGCTAGAAATAGGGAAAGAAACCGGAAACTCCGGAGAAATTCGACCTACAGTAGTAATGAGCGTATCAAGAACATTATGCGCAATAGAATATTAAGACGAAGTTTGGCATATGTGAGAGAAGAATTGCGCAAAAATGCTAATCGAAAGAAACAATTACGAAAAATTTATGCGTACAAGAAGCGAGAAAGCAACAAAAATGTGGAACGTATGCACAATACGAGAAAACGTCAACATTATTCAAAAGGAGAAAAGTTGGAAAATATTTGTAGGATACGTGATGAACGCCGAGATATGCGATTTCGATGCCTTGAATCGAGAAGGAATGCAAAAGCGAATAGGGAAAAAGACAGTTGGATATTTTAAAGTTTCAGAGAAATCTCTATGGTAAATTGATGAAAAGCATAGATCTGAAACCAACAGCGAAACTTGAACTGAAATTCATCGAACATCTTGCAGAAACACCTTCATTTGTATGCTGTTGTTGCAAGGGTCTGTTTTTAAAGTTTTTATCGGAAAATAGAACAAACCTAGAATCGTGAGAGCCAGTGGCGAACTATTTTTCAGAAAAATAAATAACTTTGATTCCGGGTTTATTTGTGAAACGTGTAAAAGACATGCATATAAAGGTAATGTATATAAATTAAACTTTTTTTCTCACACTATCAGCTGGAGAAAACCACTGGCCTGAATTATTGCAAATCCTCATGAAGTCTAGTGAAGGAGAAGGTACATTGTCCGTCACGGAAGCATTCGATTTAGATTATGATACCAAAACCACTTTAATGAGGAATGATCCTGTCACATGTGCTCGATATTTTGATTACAAAGTAATGAAGTTCATGTAGTTGCTCAGGCAGAAGAATAGTATATTCGAGGAATTCACTCTAGAAGAGAGTTATGAACGCGTTGAATTTCAACAACGTGGCAGTCCGCATGAACAGATACTTTTGTGGCTGAAAGATGCACCCGAATATAATCAAAAAAGCAATGGAGCTGATACTTATGTATTCATTGATTTCATCGATCGATTTCTTACATGCAAATATGATCCGGAAAATCCTTACATGCAATTTCAAAAACATAAGCATAGTCATACCTGTTACAAAGGTCGAAAGAATCAACAGTGTAGATTCCATATTCCCTATCCTGTCATGAGAGAAACAATGATCCTAAAGCCATTGGCAAAAAATGAAGTTGGTCCTAAACCATATAAATTTGTTCAGAATCTCATGAATGAATTTCATGCCAAGAGTATATCAATGTATTATCAACAAATTCTGCAGAAATTGCAAATGACTGAGAAGAAATATATCTTAGCGATTCGAAGCACTCTACAACGAACGCGTGTTTTTTTGAAACGATCAAGCCTAGAAGTGAGCATCAATTGTTATAATGAGGATATCTTGCAATTGTTTGAATCCAATATGGATTTGCAAATTGTTGTCGATGAGTATGCATTAATAAGTTATGTGACTAATTATATCAGTAAGATTGAAGGAGGTCTATCGAAATTGTTGAGAGAAGCAGCCACAGACTGTGATAACGAAAATAAGACTGTCAAAGAAAAATTTCGTAAAATTACGAATGTTTTTTTGAATAGTAATCTGATGTCTGCTCAAGAGGCAGCATATCATGTATTATCCTTATCTCTTTCTAAATCAAGTTGAAAAACTGTATTTACCAATGCCAGCCCAATAGCCGAACGCATTTTGATGCTGAAATCAGATGATGCATTGTGTAACGTGACATTTTCGTATGGGGGTTAAAAATGCCTATCACCTTCGCCCTTCTTCCCCTTCATCTAGTTAAACTCAAAAATACAAAAATCTATGGGCGCCAGGTAATTTTTAGCTGGAATTGCCAAACCGGATGATTCTACAAAACCAATTATAATTGATTCCAAAACCTCAAAAATTTACTCAAAAAGGGAGAAAACTAGATTTCTGGGGAAAGGTAACGATCCTGGGTTCGCTCAGTGTGCTAGGTTGTGGAGAGAGGGGTGGATTTCAGGTGGAGACGGGTATTGGGTGGTCAAAAATACAAAAAAAAGAGAAGAAATCGGCATTGTCCTTACTTGTTTCACTATTGAAATTAGTCAAAATTAAGAATTTACATTTGTACATAGTGGATTTACCACAAAAAAAAGAAAAGATTGATAATAATAAGCAGCAATTTTCTAACGAACGCAATATAATGAATTGACTCGAACTAGCTGATTCTGACAATAATACATTATTGATTAATTCGGCTTCAAAATGAGGTCATAAATTCCTCAAGGATAATATAATAGTATTTACTAATCCCGAAATACTCGAGAATTCCGAGAACTGGGGGGGAAAGGTATACGGATTTCCCGTGAGAGTGAGAGAGCGAGGCAATAAACCCACCCGTGCACGTAGAACGTACGGCGGGAGGAAGCAAAAATTCCCTAAAACTAAACTCGCCGTAGCGAAAAATCGGCAGAGTAAAATCCAAAAAACCCAGAGCCCCCGTGCTCGGGAAAGTCTAGAGAAGCCAATGAAACCAAAACCAAAATTTTGAGATCGTTGGGAGCCACTCCAGATTGAGTTGTATCCGGAGGGAACTTTAAACGGAAGAACGCTTACGGGAAGCGATAGCCACCACTGGTAGCCGCGTTAGGGGGGTTATCGCGAGGGGAAAAACTCTACGCAATGTGTACGTAGGGAAAAATAGGAATGCTTCTCGCTATAGGAGCGAGGGAGAAGAAAATGCCCACGTCGAAAATCGTAGGATTTCGACTGGGAAACGACACAGGAACTTCATTACTAAATAGGCACACTCAATGAACCCGTAAATCATCTAAAAGTTGATCAATTATCCCCTCCAGAGGGGATTTTTCCGGTAGATTCTCAAGAAAGATCTTTAAGAAAACATAATAAGCCGATGCACAGTGTGATCGGAGCCGGGTTTGAGCCAGAAATAACCCCAAAAAGGGGAGAAATCCCCTTGAATAACCCACCAAAAATCACGAAAACCACCCAATCCTGAGTAAAAAGGGGGGAATCGGCACCTCACAATTTGGATTAAGCGTTACAATCACCGTTTTAATGGAATAAAATGCGACGTACGGGGCTGAAGACCCCGTAGTCGAATAACTAAAAGCCGAAATGAATTCGGAAAAATAAATAAACCGAACTAAAAACTCACTTTGGGTTTCTTACACCTCTTTGGGGTGTTCTTCGCCACCGTGTAAATCCAATAATCCAAAAGTGGGCACTATGATCCTAGGATAGGCACTGTACTGGCACTAGTTCCGGTGAGGTCAAGGGCCAACGCCGAACTACCGAACTCAAGAGCGTCTCGAGACACCTCAGAGCGCGGAATTCACCGCTCAATCACCCGAATTTTGATTGGTGCGGACACGCCCCTCGAAGGTGCGAATCTAACGACAATTAATCGCGACTCTCACGACCTGGCGCGATTATTCAAATCTCACCTAACTCTTCTCTAATCACCTAACACAAAACTAGTTCCTTTTTATTAATTATTACGCGAGACTAGGCCGAACTGATTGTCGTTCGGATAATTACGAAGGGTCTTTGGCGCTTCCCACGGATCGGATCTCCGGGGTTTTCGGGGTTAAAAGACAAGTTACCAGCACTTGTTATGACTCCAATACTAATTCCTGCTCAACTCGTTTCTCTCATTACAAAACCCAAAGGCAACCTGGCGATTCGTTGGAGACGATGGTTGCACTCGCTCCGAACGACCTTCCACCCAAAACAAAAACGTAACCAATTAACCCCTGAAAATCCAACGAAATTGGAGCGCCAGCATTTCAACCGGACCTATTCGATTACCCGCAAGATTAACAATAGGGTGAACCCCATAAAAAGAACCGGATGACTCTATAATTTTGGCCCTTCTTCACGATAATTTTTCTGGGCCCTCAAAGACGCGTAATTGCTAATCTTTACTAATAAACGGACCCGTTAACTCTAACCGAAAATAAGCCACTCGGAAGTGGATAAGGGACTCTCACTCTCTCGCTCTAGGATTCTTACTCATGGATTTTAATTCAACGCTGTAGGAGTCTCGCTGTTTCCAGATCGTTTTTAGTGTTCCTAACGAACATCTCCACATGTTCGTTACAATTGAGAAAGCTGAGTGAAGACTCAACTGAACTATACATGGATGATGCATTCAAAAAATATGGTAAAAGACAGAAAAAACTTGGAAATATTTGTCTTGCTGATTATGTATCAAATTATCAACAGACCAAAAAGAAATGTTCGAAAGATAATTCTGATAATGATGATGGTGGTAGCGACCATGGCAATGGACATAATTCCTACACACGGCGACAACAGGCCGCAATAATTAGATATGGAAGGTATCAGCTCAAACAAGATCCAGCTAACTATTATCGGGAGAAAATACTATTATTCATGCCTTGGTGGAATGAAAAAGTTGAAGTTGAGAATGGCTATCATGAAAAAGTCTATCAAAAGAATCGAAAAATCATAGAAGCAAATCAAGCAAGATTTGCGATAATAAGTGATGAAACCATTGATGATGCATTACACCAAGTTGAGGATGATAACAATGCCAAGAAATAACAAAATGAAGATGCTGAAGAAAATTCAATTCCAAAAGACGTAGACATTCTGCAACAAGCTGGTGAAGATGGTAATGGTAATAAAAACATAGCCAATACGATAAAGAAGCGGATTTACATGTCCAGTAAGAGTAAATGAAGATACACTTCATAATATGATGAAAGCATTGAATTGCAAGCAGAAGGAGTTTATAATGCACGTATTACACTGCTTCAAAACTAGTCAAGTACCATTCAGAATATTCTTGAGTGGTTCAGCCGGCGTCGGAAAGAGTACTGTGATCAATACATTGTATCAATTGATAACGAATTATTTCGATAATTTACCCGGTGGAGATATGGATAAAATTATAGTATTGCTATGTGCGCCATCAGGCAAAGCAGCATTTCTTATCAATGGTGTTACATATCGCCTTTGCATTCCCATGTAATCAATTTGGTGTATAGATATCAGAATTGTCAAGTGACGTTGCTAACAGCATTCGAGAAAAGTTATCAAAGATGCAATTACTCATAATCGATGAAATTTCAATGGTAGATTCCAAGATATTTCGTTATGTGGATGCACGACTGAGACAAATCAAGGGTGTAAATCAACCATTCGGGGGGATTTCCGTAATAGCAGTCGGTGATTTAAATCAACTACCTCCTGTCAAAGATAGGCCTGTATATCAAGTCTCAAAGAGTAATCAAATGGTTGCCTTGACGGATATCGATCCTTTGTGGGAGCTGTTCGAATTCTATGAATTAATTGAGATTATGCGTCAGAAAGACGATCTTGCATTCATAAATGCTTTGAATAATTTAGCACGCGGTGAAATGACTGACGACGATGTGAAATTGATTCAATCAAGAGAAATGTTATGTGAAGTTCATGTGCCTTCCACAGCGATAAGATTGTATGCCACTAAGGCAAATGGCAGAACGTATAATGCTGAAAAAATTGCAAAAAGTAGTAGTGAATTAATCATATCTACTGCAAAAGATACATTCCCGAAAGATTCAAATAAACGTTCTAGGAAATTCCTCCAAAAACTGTTGAATAATGACCGAGATGCTCATGAATTGCAGATTAAGGTTGAGCTTAAGATAAACACCAAATATATGATAATCAACAATATTGACGTGGAAGATGGGTTGGTGAATGGAGCATGTGGAGTATTGGAATTTATCACGTTTAGAGAAAATACGAAAATCCCATCGATTCGATGGATAGACTTTCAACTTCCAAGAGTTGGTGTCAAAGCAAAGAGGCATTTCAACAACTATATGGAGAATCAGAAAATTGATGGCAGCTTGATACCAATCGAAAAAGTTTCGATTCGCGTCGATATGGCGGATAGTGTAAAATATCAAATCATTCGAAATCAATTTCCCGTGACTCCTGCTGAGGCGATAACAATTCACAAAAGCCAAGGACAAACCTATACTGAGATATGCTTAGATTTCATGAAGCAAGAGAGAAGATCTACTCCATTGTTGTACGTCGCGCTGAGTAGAGTCACGACCCTCAATGGTCTATATATTTTGGGAAAATTTAAAGCACCTGGCGGAAAGAAACCGATTATGCAAACGATGACCCCGGCTTTGCTTGAATTGACTAGTTTACGAAATTTCCAGTAGTTGAAATTATCATTCAATAATTTGATGCACGGGGATCCATTAAAAATTATGTATCAAAATGTTGGTACTGTCAAGAATAAATTGATTCATGTAATAAAAGATCAATGGTTCCATCGAACTGATGTACTGGTTTTTAGTGAAACATTATCAAATCGTAACGATAAATTAGATTTTGAAAACTACAAAATCGCTTTCCGGTCCGATTATGATAAGAAGTCGCGGATTGATTTGTTATGTTAAAGACCAGCTACACATCGCAAATGTGACTGACGCATGTGAGTTTAATGCAGTAGCTAGCATAGAACTATTTATTTTGAAAATTTCGGAATGTTATCTAATTTCTGGATACAAATCTCCAAAAATGACAAAAGCTATGTTCCAAAAAACTTTGGAAACAGTGATGACTCACATTCCTGATGGAAATAAAAAAGTTCTCATGGGAGATTTTAATTACAATGTTTCCAGTGACGTTGATGATTCTACGATCTATTTGATTAATTACCTTGAGGTCTATCAGTTACGAACTAAACTCCCACGAGATAGTCTAACAACCAACTTGAGCATATAAATTGACGTCATGACGTGATTGCCGGAGTTTATGAAACATATTTCAGTTATCACAAACCAATCTATGCGATCCTGCGAGGAGAGCAACCTATTGGAAGTCTAGAGATTAATCTTGATAGAAAGGACGAACAGATCGATGAAGTTGATTCCCAAAATGATCAGTTGATGGATGCTGATAGCAAAACCGATGAAGAAAAGAATATTGATAATGGTAATGGAAATATTAATAATGGTGACCATCATAGTGCGGGCGAGGCACGTGAATGAATAATGATCGATGATGATAGTAATGACGGAAATGATCACGGGTGTAATCCGCCCGCCAGAGTCAATCGAAACGATTACAACTATGCTATGGATATGGTCGATATTATAAAAGCATTCAGCCCAGACTTTTATTTGCAGTGTGATCATATCAATCTGTTCCATGAAATACCGAACCATCCTTCGCAAGAACTAGGGATATTCAATTTAGCGCAAGACACAGGATATGTACAGTATTTTCTGCGCAATCTGCAACCAATGCCTGAATCTGCGTGTAATATTCAAATCGTTTATAGCGGTCCAATGGGAAAAGACGCAGTAGGACGTTGGATATGCACCAAATATGATGGACAAGGAAATAGTCATATGTACGACAGTCTCAATTCAAGGAAACTCCGCAAAGATCAAAGTGATTTTTTGAATGCATTGTATCCATTTAGGAAAACATATATATATATATATATATATATATATATATATATATATAGAGGGGCCTCACGAAAATAAATTCAATAACCCATAGTAACTGACGGCATCTAGCAGATATAGTTTCAAATTGGGTGTCATCAATGAAAATATAGATGTTCGAGTATTGCGGTGATTTGGGTAAACACACAGTGGCTACTCAATTCCCGTTCCTGGCGCGCTCTGTATTATCGATTTCTATTGACTATTCGGCTGCCGATTCCGGACAGTACCTACGCGAACGAAAAAATGTTGTAGAGAATACCCTCCTCAAGAATATTCCTTTTTATTTGTATTCGAAATCTATTCTTTCATGGGCAATTTAATGAACACTTTTATAGGGTTATTTCTATAATATTGTATAGAAAGAACAATAGATTTTGAATTTCCAATGAAACTTATTCTGAAAATAGTCGAATATTCAATAGGAATTCACTGTAAGTTTTTGAGTGAATGTACTAGGGTTTCCAAGAAAAATTGGTCGTGGAAATATTCCTCTCGAAAAAAAGAATGAGTACAAAAAAAAGGGAATTGGTCGGGTAGTTATTGGTTCGACCTGTAGTGGGTCACACCCAATTCCACCAAACCTTATCGGTCATAACCCAAAGAGGGAGCGCGCGAAGCGGGCGACCGGGCCTGATTTTTTTGTATTCGTTAACCACGAATATTCTTTCTGTTAGCCACAGCTTTCTTGAATGCATTAACCACAAATATTCTTTCTGTTAACCATAGATTTTTTGAATTCGTTAACCACGAATATTCTTCCTGTTAACCATAGATTTCTTAAATTCGTTAACCACGAACATTCTTTCCGTTAACCGCGGGTCCAATGAGATTTAATTATGGAAATTTCACGAGGTTAATTCCTAATTTTAATCAGAAAAGAGTTATTAAAGCAGCCATTTTAGCAGCCACGTTTTATAGCGTTAGGTATGATAGTGGGGCGCGCTTAATTCCCCCCACCATACACATAACAGGTCTATGCACACAACACACTACCCCCACCGTAGGGAGAGCTGCGGCGTCGGCGTTACACATGACCCCCCACTACCATGGATTTCATATGTTGTATATTACCCCCCACCTCTATCATGCTATCCGCACTCCTATCATATTGCCCCGACCGGTGTGAATTTTTTTAAATTCGAATAATTTGGATTTATTTTTTGTCAGTCATTCGTGAAAATATGNTTACAAAAAAATTACTTTTAAAAACTTACATCTAATTATCATCTAAAAGAATATAAAATTCGCTTAAATCTAAAAAAAAATGAAATTGAAAACTTGCATGTAGCTTATATCTACGAAAAAAACTTACGNATACACGGAGGATGAAAAGTACATACCGCCGAAAAAACGAATGATCGTGGCAAAAAAAGAAGAATAAACAGGAAGAGAATAAACAATTCGAGATATGTAAACTGCGAGATCTTTGGAAGACATACTCACAACTTCATATTCTTCAAAATAGTCTTCAGTGACGAGTTTCCACCGTTTTTCGTACAGTGATCCGTGTGATTTTTCATTTCGATAAAAAGAACAAAAGTTTGAAAATGGTCANAAAAAAAAATGAAATTGAAAACTTGCATGTAGCTTATATCTACGAAAAAAACTTACGTCTGGTATTAAAACTTAAATTTAGTTGACTTCTACAAAAAATTACTCTAATCCATAATCTAAAAAACCCTATACACTAGCTTAAAAAATCAAAAGTATCTTTCATTTGTTTTAGTTTTTCAATCGTCGGGTTGAAGCGCGCGTAGGNGAAAATGGTCAGGTCAGTCATCACTGTAATGGAGAGAACCTACCGGATGGTAAGTTTTTATTTATATTTTGAGTGATATTTTTGGTGAAAATTCTTGTTAGGTTTTTCGTATAAAAAAAAATGTCCACATAGTTTTCTAGTTGATAATTTTCTGGGTAATTTTCTAGAGTCCGATTCTCGTACATTTTTTTGTGCGAAAGAATTTTTTTTTGTTTAAAAATTTTCAACGTCAAGTTTTTAGTTCAATTTTTTCCAAAANAACTCCCTTCTCCATAGTCTTCTACTTCGTCGGTCAAGTCACCCAGAAAATTCCCCAGTGTTAACTCGTTAGTTCCATCGCTCACGTAAATAACCGAGTCTGTATCATAATATAAAACGCGTTCTTGCTGTTTTTATAAATAAGAATATAATTTGAGACTTTNATTTTTGAATTTTTCTATTCCGGTTTTCGTCCAATTTTTCACTGTCAAAATTGTTTTGAAAGAAATTTTTTCTGAAAGAAATTTTTGCTGGCGTTTTCTCTCGTTGAAATTTTCAGTGTTAGATTTTTTCGTTTACGAATTTTTCTATTCCGGTGTCGTCCAATTTTTCAGCGTCACATTTTGAGTTGATTTTTTTTCAAAATGCGTGCATTTTTTTCGGTTTTTAAACGTCTCTTATTGAGTTTGCGCGTATTTTCCATTCGGGTTTCGTCTCGTTTTTTTTTTCGATTGAGAATTTTTGTATTCTGGTTTTCCTCCAATTTTTCAGTGTCGAAATTTTGTGTGAAAGAAATTTTTTATGACAGAAATTTTTGCTCGCTTTCTCTCCTGCAGAAATTTTCCGTGCTGGATTGTTTTCATGGAAAACTTATTCGTCGCATTTTCCGTAGATTTTTTGTCAACCAAATTTCACTCGTTTTTTTAATTTTCAGATGCATGCGACCAGCTCTGTAGAATCTCCCATCGAGGATTTATAAGACCTCCACAATCTCTTTGGTGGGCTCCCATCATCTCAACCGCAGTACGGACAACTGGGACCTCGAGGAG
Source organism: Diachasma alloeum (assembly GCF_001412515.2). NCBI lineage: Eukaryota > Metazoa > Arthropoda > Insecta > Hymenoptera > Braconidae > Diachasma > Diachasma alloeum. The sequence continues at coordinate 160,261 of NW_021680663.1, forward strand.
TGGGAGTAAGACCCCCGAAGAAGAAGAAAATTAGAAAAAAAAAGAAAAAAAAATGTATTTTTTAGAATTAAAGTTTTGAATAAAAAAAAAATTATATATCCTTCTTTTTCTTTATGTGAAAAACAAAATGCCTTGAAAAATTTACTTCCTTGTAGCATAAGGATTTAAAAAAACAAAAAAAAGTTCACATTTTATCTTTTATTTTGAAAAGCAAAATTTACATTTACAAAAAA
>NW_021680663.1:160829-161370 GCF_001412515.2 Diachasma alloeum
CGAAATATCATTATTAGGACATATGAGCTGACAATCGTTCCCTACATGTACAGTGGGGTGACCGATAGGAAAAATCCCCATCTTTAAAACATATGGATATAACGAACAAACGTCGACATAGCGAATTTTTTCATTCCCTTTAGCATCATAGTGTGTTACAGTATTACCCGTACGTCCATCGAAAAACGCGTCTCGAGGATCTAAAGCAACAAACATTTGTTGATCGATATTTTCAAGAAAATTTGCCAGTTGGAGATCTGTTTGTTTTTGTACGAATAAAATCGCATTCCCACATTTCAACGACTTCGTAACCCAAGATTTGCAATTCCCTTGTAATTGCTCCTGTTCTCTCATATCGACTCTCTAATGTATCCTTATGGCTCAACTCTTTATCTCTATTAAACTTGAAACACCGTGGGCAACCGTGTCAATAACAGCCGTGAAATTGATATGCATATTTTTTATTATTTTCAACATCTTCCCAATAACCATCTAGCCGATGCCCTGATTCCGTTCTGTGCTCGCGAGTCCGCCCGGCGTG
>NW_021680663.1:161472-162176 GCF_001412515.2 Diachasma alloeum
TGATTCTCGCAATGCTCGCGCCAGAGTAACCACTCAATCGCTACTTTTGATTGCGTTTTTCCTAAACGATAACCGCCCTGAGGTATAATACCTATCTGTTTTTCTTTCAAGAAATTTGTTTGAAAAATGCGCATACACGTCGAATCAATCGTTACACACTCCGTAAATGGGCAAACATTCCCAGCATTCATGATTAATTTACGAAACTCCACACACGCTTTCCTTAATATTGTAACATCGAGTCTACAATAATGCAAAATTTCTTTACGGAAATCAAACTGGTAATTTTCGGCTACACGTTCATTGTACCAAGTTAAGAATTTTTCTCGATCCGGCACATTCATCGTATCCGCGCCATAATATTTTCTCTCAGGTATAGGCCCAACGTATTCTTGATTCTCTCGTTTATTGAAAAAATGTGGGAAATAGCCTTTTGCAATATCTCCTAAACCAAAGGCCTTCGGTAAACTGGCTAAAGCCATATGGAAATAATTCAAACTATCTATAAACTTATTATCCGCAAAATCCATCAAAATTATATTTGTGCCGTTAATAATTGCTTTAATTTCGCTGTTTACTCGTTTTATAGCNACGAGCTGATGAAGAACACGCATTGAGAGGAACGGAGCTGACCTAGTACCATATGTGATNGGAACACGTGCACGTGGTCACAAATTCACTGTATTTGTCAAAGTTATATTGAT
>NW_021680663.1:163560-164720 GCF_001412515.2 Diachasma alloeum
GCCATGGTGGCCCTTTCCACCAGAGCTTATGAGATACCAGTTGGTGCGCTGATAGACCTCGAGATGACAGACAATAGACAATAGACAATAGACAGTCTGCAGGATTCTCCTTGCCCGGTACCAATCTCCAATGAGCCTGCTGAGTGAGCTCCTGGATGAGTGCCACCCGATTTTTCACGAACCCCTTCCATCTTGAGGAGTGTGAGCTGATCCACGTGAGCGTGACCGATGAGTCGGTCCAGAGATAGGTGGTGGCGTTCGTGAGATTGAGTTGGTCCTTGACGTACTTAGTCAGTTTGGCCAGGAGGAGAGCCGCAGTGAGTTCTAGTCGTGGGATTGTCAGCCGTTTGAGCGGTGCGACCTTCGTTTTTGAGCAAACCAATGTGAGTTGTGATTTTCCCTTGTTGAGAACCTTGAGATAGATCACGGCTGACATCGCCACTTGTGATGCGTCGGAAAGACCGTGTACAGTCGAGCACTAAAGTTCGTAAACAGAATACATTGAATGCAAGTTCAGGTTGTTCACGAACTTTAGTGGTCGACTGTACTTCGACGACGGAATCCGTGAGCAGTCCAAGCCACCGAGGTATGGTGATCTCTGATAACTGTGTGAGCTCCTCCCTGAATTGGCTCCATCGTTGAGCAGTTGTCTGGGAAACTGGTTCGTCCCATCCCAGTTTCTCGATCCATAGAGCCTGGAGCAACATCTTCGCTCCTATGACCACTGGCGCTAGGAAACCGAGTGGATCGAAGAGTTGAGCCGTTTCCGATAAAATGATTCTCTTCGTTATTGAGCTGGTCTCAGGCTGAGTGACGGAGAACTTGAAGTTGTCCGTTCCAGGATGCCAAGAAACCCCTAGAATCTTGGTGAGCGAGTCCTCTATGAATCGTTGTTCTTGAGAGGTGCTGTCAGGTTGAAGAGATGTGAGTAGAGCTGGGCTATTTGAGTGCCATTTGGCTAGCGGAAAGCCTCCTGACCGACAGAGCTGTGTCACCTGATGAGCGGTCCTGAGTAGCTCTTCATCTGAGTCAGCACCCCCGCAGATATCGTCAACATATCGTCCTTTCATGAGCGGTTCCACAGCGAGAGGATAGTTCGATCCTTCATCCTCAACGAGCTGATGAAGAACACGCATTGAGAGGAACGGAGCTGACCTAGT
>NW_021680663.1:166022-166258 GCF_001412515.2 Diachasma alloeum
GGACTGAGGAGTTGTTCCAAATGAGCTGAAATGAGCAGTCGCTTATTCTCGTAGCGAGACAAGAGCAGTTCCCATGCAATCGAGAATGACTCCGCCGAGCCGAGTGGTTTCCCAGTAGGTCTCCAGGATCTCGAGTTTACTCTGGAGATTGGAGATTGTGAGGCTTTTCGCCTCTTCTGTGAGCAGCTCCTTGTAAACGCGTTCGATGAACGCTGCCCGAGAGTTATTCAGGCTAA
>NW_021680663.1:166357-173041 GCF_001412515.2 Diachasma alloeum
GAGCGGCAACAGTAATAACACCGAAGAGTCTTAATTTAGTAGGTAGCAGCAGTGAGCGATTCCGTTGAGCAGGCGCGAGAATTTATTGAAAAATTCAAAAAAAACGAAAAAGGATTGGAAAATATAAAGGGAGCGGTAGCCAAAAAGAACAAAGTTGAATGCTCCAAAAAATTCAAAAAAAAGGAAAAAATGGCAAAAGTAGCAAGAGGTAATTAAATGCTACTTAGCCGAGTGAGTGATGTTGAGCTGGACCAGTGCAGAAACGCTGCAGTTGAGAAAAAAGTCCAAAGTCCCGGGAATGAGCTGCTCCAAAATTCAAATATTCCCGCGGGTCGGTAATGCAGTTCCCTGATGATTGGAGAGCTGGACTGATTGAGGTCCACTGCGTACGCTGAGCCAACGAGCTGGTCCCCGTAGGTTGAGCACCACTGACCGCGTCACTTCCACTTCCGCCAAAACCCAACAAAAAAACCGAAAACCGAAAAATATTCCACCGATCCGGCTCGAAGGACCAAACTGTTTGATGAGATGCCTGGATCGGGGAATTAATTGTGCGGATGGATGAGTTGGAGTCGGATTACGGGGAGTGGGATGAGTAGAACCAAGAAATGAGCGGAACACGTGCACGTGATCACAAATTCGCTGTATTTGTCAAAGTTATATTCACAATAATTAAGTCACTAAAGATTGAGTCACTGAGCAACCGTAATAATGAGCGGACCGATAATAATGAGCCGACTAATTCCTTGAATTGATAATAATTGAGCTGACACAATGAGTTAACCCGAGTCACTAGAGAAGAGCAGTACAATAAAAGAAGTGTCTCTAACTCGATCCCGGAAACGAATGAGAGAGAGACACGGGCTTACAGGTGCCACGTGCCCTAATTCGATGGTCACATGACCTAATTTAATATAGATCATATGGTAATAAGGAGCTGTCCAGGACGTGGCGCCTCAGGTGTCCGAATTAACAACCCCCGGTCATCTGAGGTGAGCGCGTCAGGTGTGCGTGAGTGGGGAGAGAATGGATGAGCCTTGCGTGCGTTAGTGTGAGGGACCTGTCAGCTGACAGGATTTCCAACAAGCATCTTTCAAAATGAATTGAGAGTCGTAACCCTTCGCGTTGTGTGCAATACATATGACTTTTTTATACGCCTTACCCAGTGATGTAATATAATTCACAAATCCAGGCACAGGACCGCCATCGTCAAAAACATGTTCTCGAGGATTACACACACTGCATGGGCTTTCAAGATTCTCCTCAGTTTTCATAATGTCGTCATCGTTCATCTCTGCACATCGGTCACATACAGTCTGGGCAACACAGAGTGTAGGCACGTGTATGTTGACGTCATCAGTCCCTTCCATCTTATCGTTTTGTCGTGTTTCAAAGTCGTAAAAAACAAACGCCACACGTTTCACCGTTGTTTTCTTCTTAAATTTCAATGTAGGCATGTAACACAGGTGAGATGCGGCTTCATCCTTCTGGCAGACAGAGTAGTAATATTTGTTGCACTGGTGTTTCTGAGCATTCCGATGATCAATTTTCGTATTGCAATTTTTACACAATTTTATGTTTCCACATACTGTTGGTTTTATCCCTCCAAAAGATCCTGCTTTCGTATGGTTTTCGAAACACAATCGACCGTGGAATTCTCAATTACAGTCATCACACACTATTTTATCCACACTTGTAGTGTCACATGGTGGATTTTTTAGACATCTGTAACAAGTTCTATCACAAACATGCCCTTGAAAGCTGTAGGGTGTATTACAATGTTCGCAATAATACTTGCAGCCGAAGAATGAAGGTAAATTTTGAATTGGCTCATAGTGTTTCTCTTCCGGATAATAGACAATGGGGAAAGTATATTGTGTAGGTATATTCCTGCTGGTTAGTTCAGGCGTGCCATCGTAGAGTACCGGGAGATCTTTGCTATTCTTTTTGAGAGAACAAACCTTGATAATGCACCTCTCACGTGCCAAATATCTTTGATATTGTATAATTTCCTCTAAACCAGAGCCATCGGCAGGTACAACGACCCCTGCCTCGCGGGTCAGGCGTTGGGCTTCCTTACGTTGCATTTTACCCTTGGAATGTCGAATGGACTGCCACATCTCGTGTATTTCGCCGTTGTCAGCTCTGGCCTTCAATTTCTTTGCGTATACTCTGGCCACAACAAGTTATCAAGCTAAACACAAGCCATCTTCATTTGAAATTTGAAGCACACATTTTTTACTCAGTCCCCTTTTCATCCCCTTTTCAAAAAAGTCTCCTTGTCCTGCAGGGGTTTCAGCCACATGGAGTTTTATCCAAAATGTATCCGCACAGTCGAAACCATTGACGCTCTGTGCAATAGAGCTCACAAGATTCCACAAATCTTGAAACTCGTATCCATTAATCGTACGTGGGCTTATCCAAGCGTTGTCTCTTTGCATATTTGCAAAATTGAATGTGATGCACATTCGATTCATTCCGCGGCCACCGGCTTCTATGATATTATTGTAGACATCTCGAAAAGCTTCTTCCACCCACTCGGTCGGATTGCGACCTTCAGGCACAGGGTTAATTCTAAACTCCATCACATGTGTGTCGAGTTTGAAACGAGGGAGCCTCTGGCGTGACCTTCGTATTGTTCTCAGAGCTGATGGTGGGCCCTCTTCATTTCGGCCAAATTGAGCATCTGAAATTGAATTTATTTTCAATGGTAAGAATATTTTTAGAAAAAAATATTCATTATTATTAACATATAATGCGATACTCACCATTGTGTTGATCTAGTAAATCTAGATTGAAGTCTTCAATGGCTTTGAGCGCCTCAGGATCATTGATCACTTTTTTACCACCACCATATTGAACATCAAAAAACTCGGGGCTAAAACTCTCGAATAAATCCACTTCAAAATTATCTTCAATTTCAAAATCACTCAATAAGTCCAGATTAAAATTATTTATCCAATCAAAATCGCACTCCAGAGGAGGGGTATTTCCTCTAGAAGCACCACTAGGCCCTGGTAAATCGTTTGGGTCCGTCATTCCGAACAACTTTTAGGAAACTGTGGCTAAGTGAGAAAAAAATCAGCCTATATTGGAAAAAGTCAGTGTCCTACTATTGGCCATAGGGAGGACAAGTGTATATCTCCAGTATTTTACCTGTTCACGCCTACGCGTATTGTCCTTGACCAATGAGGTAATAGCCTCCCTTAGCAGGTCAAATGCTTGGGCCTTACGACACCCCCCTGCCGTTTTGAAATACATACTACTTTTTGAATATCTTATACAAGTGTATAAAATGACGAGTTTTTTACAATGCTTAATCAGACGGCAACATGGATACACGGTGGAAACATCCCTTCACTGCCATGATTTGTGGACCCACAGGTTGTGGGAAAACATTTTTTGTTAAAAGATTTTTGAAAGAAATTAAAGAAATGTGTGATACACCGATTGAAAAAGTGATTTTCTATTATGCTGAGTGGCAGAATGGATATTCGGATTATGACAAAAATTTTGTCGAATTTCGAGAGGGTTTACCAAGATCCGGAGATTTTGATGATAATAAACCAAAATTGGTTGTTGTGGACCACTTGATGCGTGAATCATCGAATGGTACAATAGTCGACTTATTCACAAAAGGCAATCATCACAAAAATCTCAGTGTTATGTTTATATCTCAAAATTTATTCCACCAAGGAAAAGGACAGCGAGATATTTCATTGAATACAAATTATATTGTCGTATTCAAAAATCCTCGAGATCGTGCACAAATTGCCCATTTGGCTCGTCAGATATATCCTGAGGATCCAAAATTTTTACAAGAGGCATATTTCGATGCGACATCGCAGGCTCATGGATATTTGCTGCTTGATTTAAAACAGTCGACTCCTGAAAACTGCAGATTCCGTACCAGTGTATTCCCCAGCGACCCCTATCACTATGTTTATGTTCCACGAAAGGAAAACAATATAAAAGGGGGAGGCTCATCACGTGGTGTACCAGTCGTTCGTGTGTAATGGCAAAGACAAGTCGCTCTGGAAGCGGCTGTGTTCGCAAGTCGCTCGGAGAAAAAAATACAGCCTTATTACACGCACTGATCCACGCCCCACCGAGACTACGACGAGCATTAATACAACACGCCAATAAAGATTTGATTCGTTGTATTTGCGAGTGTGCTCTGAATTTATTACATGGGAATATTCCATTGAAAAATTGTGAAAAATCGAAATTGTGTAAACATAAAAAAATCTTGAGAAAGTTGGCAGACAAAAGACAGAGTTTAACCAGCAAGAAAAAGATTCTCAATCAGAAAGGCGGCGCATTCCTGCCCATGTTATTGGGGCCTCTCATTAGCGCAATCATTTCAGCTGTTGTATAATCATGGAACATGCACGAAAAATGATACTTGTGCCGGAAGACAGTGTGGAAAAATTGAAGAAAAATTCTACACATGACGTTCATCACGTTCTAACGGAGCTGGCTAAAGAGATTCAACCATCAGCTCAAACCCCTGGCACTAATACAAGTCTATTGGATGCTCAATTATTGCAAATTTTGAATTCAAAAACACCCAAGGATGATCATGAGAAATGGAAATTGTATAATGACGTTTTGAGACGCTATTTGTTTTATACACAGCAGAGTAAAGTACCTGTGCAAGAAACGGAGACCCCCGACGAGACGGGGTCTAGCGAACGATACGATCCAAAAGCTATTGTAGCGACTATACCTGCGACCTTCCAAAGAAAAGCCTTGGGTATTTTGGAATACATCGATAGAGTAGACACTGGAAGAAAACTCAAGTGGGATGCAAGGGGACAAGTGACTTTGAATGGTCAATCACTTGATGGCGTGAATATTGTCGATTTAATTCAAGATGTGGTCAGAGCCCGTAAAACTTGTCAAGCTAAAGGCTGGGAACATTTTGCCGTGTATCTCCATAGTATAAATACACCTCGCGAGTTTATGGGTAACCCTAAATTTCATCGTGTACCGCAAATACCCTCTAGTAGGCCCAAAGTACAGCCTGAGATTTCGGAGGACGAAAGCTTTGAAGAGGAGGGTGGTACACCCCGCAGCTCGCTCGTGCACCGTACTCGTCGGAATTTGAAGAGAAGAGTGCGAATTTTTTCTCCGTACGGGAAAAAAGAAAAAAAGACATCAGGACTTTCATCATGGCTTCAATTTTAGAAGAAGAGAAACTATCGGGGGTCTATTTTCATCCTCCAGAGCCTGTGGCTTATACGGGAGCACGATATATTCTCACAAAATATAAAAATGAAATTTAAAAAAATAAAATAAAAAATTGGCTAAACGCACAGAATACTTATACTCTCCATAGACCCATCAGACGTAAATTTCCACGGTTACATTATACAGTGACAAACATTGATGATGTATGGGAGGCTGATTTGGTTGAGTTGAGATCACTAAAGACATACAATGATGGGATTTCATATTTACTTGTGGTCATTGACGTTTTAAGCAAGTTTGCCTGGGTTGAACCATTGAAGGACAAGTCGGCACCGCAGGTACTCGAGGGCTTTAAACGTATAATGGGAAGGAGCGGTGGTCGTGTGCCTGTTTGTATACAAACTGACATGGGAAAAGAATTTATGGCTAGCAGTATCCAAAAATTTTTCTCTGATAAAAAAATTCAATTTCGTGTTCCGCGTAATCCTGACATAAAAGCCGCAATCGTGGAACGTTTCAATCGGACACTGAAGGAGCGCATGTGGCGTTACTTTACACATAGTCGAACATATAAATATATGGATGTGTTGGAACAAATTGTCGACTCTTATAACAACTCGAGACATTCATCAATAAAAATGGCACCTGCGACTGTTAATATCGATAATGCTCCATATGCATGGCGTAATATATAAAATCGGTACAAATCGGAGAAATCTCGTAAAGATACCTTTAAATACAAAGTTGGGGATTATGTGCGCATCAGTCGAGCGAAAGGCATCTTTGAGAAAGGATATGAGACTAATTGGAGTAAAGAAATATTCCAAATAACGAAAGCAGTCCTCAAACAATCATTACCAATATACGAGCTGAAAGATTTAGCTGATGAACAAATTGAAGGATTTTTTTAAGAGCCAGACTTGGTGCTTGTCAATAAACAAACGGACAAGGATGAATTCGTAGTTGAACGTGTCATACGCTCTAAAGGAAAAGGAAAAAATAAACAAATTCTTGTTCATTGGGAGGGATATCCTGATAAATTTGATTCGTGGATACCTGCGTCAGAGCTGCACGTCATTGGAAAAAAATGAAGAGGAACGAATTTTATATGGTACTCCCAAGCAACAGCAGCATGGACTATCATCCCGATAATATAGCATCAAAATATACAACATTACTCCCGAAACAAGTTGAGTTGGAAAGAGAATGGGTTGTGAGCCTAAGTGAAATACAGTTTCCTTGTAATTTTTTACATATACGTGATAGGAAAGATGCCTCCATCAACTTTGTTAGTAGCGGAAAAGACAATAAGGGCAAGGCAAATCTACCACAAACATTTCTTCTACCTACTGCGGTTTTCAAGGGCCTGACCGATCTCGTAGGTTTCATGAATAACTTTGCACCCTTAAAGGATCATATAAAATTTGAATATTCTACCCAACAAGGCTTTGTGAAAATTGGAAGACATTGCGCCTCCAAAACATGCGGTAG
>NW_021680663.1:173502-209789 GCF_001412515.2 Diachasma alloeum
TTATACTTGGATTTGTTGACAATGCCAGTTTCAATGGAGCGAGGAAGAAGAATCCCTTCAACTTCCAGAATTTTGGAATCAACTTTTTATGCCTGAATGTCGATGGACGCCAAGTACCTACGAAACCCCTGCAACCGAGTTTTACCTCTGACGGGTGTCTAGATGTGGAAGCTTTTAATAGTTTATTTGCGGGTACTGGAACGCATGTTAGTGACCATGGAAATAACATTTCTCGTCTAGCATATTCCGACGGCTTTTGTTTGTTCGCCTTTGACCTGACTCCCGATTTATCTGCAAGTTCTGCTGGTCATTGGAATCTCGTAAAGAGTGGGAGTGTTCGTATTGAAGTACGATTCGACAAAGCAACAGAGCAAGATATAAATTGTCTGCTATATGCTGAATACGATAATTTGTTGGAAATTGACTCAACAAGACAAGTTATTGTCGACTACAGTGGCCGAAAAAGAATACTAAACTATTTAATAGAAGTTCACTACACAATTACGTTAGTTGCGTCCAAACAACCGAGCAGGTGTCACACCATAAAACTTTTCTACCCGGGTCACAAGGCCACGACTATTGTCCTGCGTACCATCGTCTTATGAATACACTTGAGCTCATGAAGGTACTACCCCATACCAATGCATCAATTGGAGGCGTCTACCCTGCTGACCGTGTCCCCTGGACATGATCCCGACCCTGTGCCATCATCATCAACACCGATAACCATAACCAAGCAGGAAGCCACTGGGTTTGCTTATCTGGCAAAGGTATTTTACATTGTAATCAGCGTTCCACTGAAAAATTATGTACCTTCATTAATTGATCAATAATAATAATAATAATAATAATAATAATAATCATCATCATCATCATCCTTTACAATTAAGAAAATTATGTATCCTAGAAAATAAGAATAATTTCTGAATAAATAATTTATGTAATCCTATAAATTGAGCGTTATGTAGTAATTTCTTATTACCACCACCCACTTTCCACCCACCGCCCTTTTTCCATCCACCACCCACTTTCCACCCGCCACTCATTTTCTATCTGGGGGCCATTTTCCACCCACCACCCACTTCCTGTGACCCTCAGACCCCAACTGTGAGGCCCTGCACCCCAGGGGGCCCCCCAGCGCGCCGGCGGCCTCTTCAATGGCATGCCGCCGAGGGGGGAGGGGGGACGTGCACGTGCACTTCCTGGTAAAAAGGGGGGGAGGGGGGGAATTCCTGGAAAAAAAATCGCCAATAATGCCCTCTTACTACTGCCAAACCTTCTGTCCAATAGTGCATTGTACCATGTGGGTTTTCAAGTCGAACCTTGATTCCATTTTGTCACTCTTAAGTGACCAATTCTTTCTCACTTGTTGATGAATATCGACCATATGATTTTGAAGTTCATCAACATAACTAGCAGGAGTTACATCATCCATTAACTTTTCAACTGGAGGATTACCTTGAAGTAAATCCAACGGAACGCGTAATTTTCTCCCAAACATCAGCATAGCTGGAGAGAACTCAGTTGTCTGATGTTTAGAGGATCTGTAAGCCATAAAAAATAGAGGGAGCCATTGATCCCAAACTCTTTGATTGTCATTAATAAATGTAGCTAAATAATTCAAAATAGATCTGTTCGATCTCTTAACCATCCCGTTTGATTGAGGATGAAGTGGTGTGGTTCGAGTCTTATGAATTCCCAGGAGACTCGTGACCATATTAAAAAGGTGCGATTCAAAATCCCTGCCTTGGTCTGAATGAATTTCTAAAGGAATTCCGAATCGAGAGATAATTTGAGAGACGAGAGCTTCAGCAACAGTGTTGGCTTGATGATTGGGAAGAGGAATGGCTTCAAGCCAGTAAGAAAAATTATCTGTCACAACTAAAATAAATCTGTTGCCAATCAAAGTCCTTGGTGAGTGGCCCAAGATATCTACGGCAATTCTCTCGAAGGGAAACCCGACATTGTATAACTCGAGCTCGCCCTTAACTCGACATTTAGGACCGTCACGACTAAAGCAAATGGAGCATTTCCTACACTATCTCTCTACGTCTAATTTACAGGTGGCCCAGAAGAAGTGTTTATGAATATTATTCAACATTTTGTTGATTCTGAAGTGTTCACTAGTAGGAGACGAATGAGAAGTTTGAAGGACCTGATTGACCATTAGTTTAGGAACAACGATTTGCAAAATGATCTTTGCTAGATTGGATTCCGAACGTCGATATAAAATTCCATTTTTTAATTCGAGAGAATTCCAATAAAGCCAATAAATTTTTATCTCCAGAACTACATGAGAAATTTGGTGCCAATGAGGTCGCTCATTTCTACTCTTGTATTGAATTATGGATTTTAGAATGGGGTCTTCTGATTGTAGTTTTTTCCAATTACAACTCTTATCCGAAACACAAATAGTCTGACAAACTCTTTTTTGGGATTCCTGTTCAAGTGTGTTTACTCGATCACATTTTTTACATGTGCAAGGACGACGAGATAATGCATCTGCATTTCCGTGAAGACGGCCTGGCCTATGACATATTTCAAAGTCATATCTGTAAAGAACTTCCTACCAACGAAATACAATTCCCTCTGGATTTTTAAATGAGAGTAGCCATTTCAAGGTCGGGCGATCTGTTCTAATAAAAAATTTGCGACCCAGAAGATAATGATTGAAATGATCTACTGATTTTATTATAGCCAGAAGTTCCTTACGTGTAGTACAATAGTTTCTTTCGGATTTATTGAGACAGTTACTGAAAGAAACTATCACTTTTCCCTCTCTGTTTTGTACCTGAGAGAGAGTCGCACCAATTGCTGTTAGAGAAGCATCCGTATCGAGAATGAAATGTTCCTCTGGAATAGGAACCGAAAGAATAGGTGGTGATGTTAAAATTGACTTCAATTGATCAAAAGCGTTTTGAGCATCTTGTGACCAATAAAATACGGCTTTATTTTTTGTTAGGGTATGAAGAGATTTAGCAATATTGGCGAAACCTTTCACATACTTCCGATAATAAGAACAGAGTCCTAAAAAGCTTTGAAGTTCAAGTTTAGTAAGGCCGAGGCCACGACAAAATCCACGCGATTTTTTAGTCTCCCTCTCTGGAGACTATATGTCCTAGAAATGAAACCTCGTGCTTAAAGAAAACATATTTCTTCATGTTTACCTTCAAGTTCGCAGATGATAAGCGAGAAGAAACTGCTCTGAGATTTTGAAGATGCTCATCTAAGATCCTACCAAACACGATGATGTCGTCTACGAATACTCGACAGACTTTACCTATCAATCCTCTAAGAACTTCGTTTATAACTCTGAGAAAAGTCGCGGAGGAATTGCAGAGACCGAATGGAAGAATGTTGAACTGCCACAATTCATCCCCAATGGCAAAAGCTGTCTTTTCTTTATCTTGAGTGTCTAATTCAACTTGCCAATAGCCTGATTTGAGGTCGACTGTGGAGCACCACTCAGAGTCACAACTTGACGCAAAAATATCTTCTTCACGAAGTAATGGCGTTTAGTCTTTCTTGGTAACATCATTCAGACGTCGGTAATCAACGCAGAATCGAATTGATCCATCTTTTTTCTTAGCAAGCACTACTGGAGAAGACCACGGACCGCAGCTTGGTTCAATTACCTTTTGGTTTTTCACTTCGTCTAATAATTCCAACAACTTTATCCTGATAATAAAAAGGGACGCGTCGAGAGTTTTGTTTAATCGGATGTTACGTTTCAACAATTATTTGATGTTTAATTCCGTGATATCGACATAAATCACTGGAATTTTTTGAAAATTGATCTTGAAATTCTAGTAGGAATTTTTTCATTCCTGATTGTCCTTGTTGATTTAATAATTGACAGGAGTATTCAAAGAGTTTGGTCAGATAATCTGAGATTTGATTGATAAATTTTGATAAATTCAAAGGAATTTCATTGGAAATTACCTGTTTACATGAAACAATTTTGTTCTTTTTGTTAATATCGAATTTACGATTAATAATCGATTGAAAATCTTGTAACAATCCCAATTTGTATAGGAAATGTAATCCGAGAGTACATTGTGCAGTGATATTGGCAAAAACTACATCCAAATCTAAGGAGACATTGCCAATAGATAGCTTCACTTTTTTGGTAGCAATGTGAGGAAAATGTTCTCCTGAAGCCGTTAAGATTGTGATGGGAATAGAAATATTTTTCAGATTCGATAAGTCGTTATTAAAGAGGTTAGGGTTTATCAATGTTATATCTGCCGCTATGTCGATATTCATCGAAAAAGGATAGCCATTTATTTTTCCTTGAACATTCAATCCTAATTTTAAATCCTCAATTCCATTTGAGACTTGTAACCATTTTTTTATTTCTGAAGTCGATTGAGTCAATCAGCCCCCAAATGAATGACACCGATTAGTTTCCCGAATTCCCAGTGGAATTTTGTGTGAATATTTTTGGATCTCGGTTTTTGTTATAGTTTTTTACGAAGTGGTTTCGAGAAAATTGTTGATTTCCTTTATTAAAATTATTGTAAGGGTGGAAACGCTGTGAAGTGTGATGGTGAGAGAGTTGTTGAGAATTCTATTCTACAGAGTTGAACGAATTACATCTGTTTGAATACTGACCGAACTTTTTACATTTAAAGCATTGGATGTAATCATGATTTGCAGAGATTTTTTTTTCTTTACTTTGATTTAGTGCAAATTGATTTACTCGATGATGCTTGCAAGATGAGGAAGTTGAATAATTTTTTACATTAAGCAAGGGAGAAATAGATTTTAGCTCTGTGGCGCGTTCAACCGCTTTTTGCAATGACTCGAAACGTTCTGATCTCAGAGTGAATTCAATTTTTGAATTGGTGACGCTACCAATGACAGACAGACATGCAATACGATCCCGTTCGTGTTCGGGCATGTTCAAATGTGCCAGACGTACTAGACGTTTAATGTCTTCAGCAAAAGTCTGAAAATCTCCGTCTTTGGGTTCTTTACGAGCTTGGAGCTCATTGAAGTACATTCGTGACAAATGTTTTTCATTGAAACGATCATTTAAAGTTTGAGTAATTTTGTCGTAATCTTCCAATTCATCAGGTCTTAATTTTTCCAAAATTAACTGAACTTTAACGCGGAGTCGTGTGAGAAGTTGAGCAATTTTTTCTTTTTCATACCAATTATTGTGAATTGCGGCAATTTAAAAATGAGTATGATAATGCGTCCATGATTGAGCTCCATCGTACGTGTCAGGTTTGATGAAATTATTTTTATTCAGGCCTGATGCGGATGTTTGTGAGGGTGTCGAATGTACATCGCGATTGTGGTTAGACGCGTTAATGAAAGTGTTCGTGTTGTCAAGAGTAGAAGGGAATAGAGGGTTATCTGGATTGAAGATCAATATAGGTTGTCCAGGATGTCTCCGGTGAGGATGAATTTCTGCGTTTCCCGGCTGGTCGTAAATCTCAGTATCCACTTCAATCTGGTTGGTCTGTTGTTGAAAGTCTGAAGAGTAGCTCTGGATAAATTGTGTTGTTCTTCTCTGGCGATGCCTCGATGTTCTTCCAGATCTAGTCGAATCGATTCACAAATGTTGCGGATGACCTCAGTTCTATTCGCCTCCAGCTCTCGTCGAAATTCTTCTCGAAGATTTTCCCTTATTTCGTTGACAATCTCGTTTCTCAAAGAATCTTGTGATACGTCTCGTTGACGTCGGCCATTCGGTTCTATGTGTGGGCGAAATCCGGAAGCAAGAGGACCGGCACGAAGATTTGTTAGTTCGATAGAAATTTTTTCTCCTTTTTTCCTCCGTAAAGACATCCTTCTCTCGTTGCAGTTCTCTTTTTTTTATTTTTATTTTTATTTTATTTTTAGTTATTTATATCCCACTTCTGACACCAGATGTTATAGTCGGGTTCAGAAATAATTGAAGGGTTTTCAGGTAAAGTGGGATCAGTTTATTACAAAGATCAATGACAGTCCCCCCTTTCTTTTTTTATTTTTTCATCTCCATCTGACGATCGGATATCTATATGATGTACAATCGAATGGATTCGAAGGGGGATATACGTAACAATATATGGGACATTCCATGTCAACTCAGCCACCCTGGATTTTTTTGGTTATCAGAATCCTGAATTAGCATGCTCCCAGTCAAGTACTACATGAGTACATACTTTCTCTAAATTTTTGCTCCTTTAACATTAATTGTTTGGCCAGGACAAATAACAAAAGCTCAAATTTTTGAAAATCATATCTTGCGAACAAATAATTGGCCGATTTTAATCAATAAAAAAAGATTTTTTTCGTTTTTTTATATACTTTCAGACTAAAAATACAACAGTACCACGAGGATGAATACTAAGCCATTTTTTGAGTTTTTCGTTATTTTAATCCCTCTGTTTCGCAGGGGCCATTCGAAAATCGAATAATTTTTTTTCTTCGATGGATGATGATATTACTCAACTTTTCCGGGGTATTTCAAAATGGGATAGCCATTTGGAGATGAGAAAAATGAAAAAATTCCGTGGAAAATTCGATTTTCCGATCATATATGGGACATTCCATGCCAATTCAGCTACTCTGGATTTTTTTGTATTTCGGAATAGAAGGTTGGCATGTTTAAAATCAACTATGATATGAGTTTAACATTGTTTCAAACTTTTACTCCCATAACTTCACTCTTGTATCTGGCAGACATGCCCAATATCTTTCGCAATAGCATTAATTGCTCGAATTCACATGATTTTTCACATGTCATGATGATTATTTTTCCACGTACGGATTTTGGACAGTCAGGGCCAATCAGAATGATATTTCGTACTAACCCTTCAATTGTTCTTGGATGTCATTTTGAGGTTGCGTAAACGACACTCCTGACCAAAATCCGTACGTGAAGAATAATCCGACAAATACCCCTCGGGCTTCAAAATTATCTGGTATTTCCCTCAAACTTCCCTGCAAACAAACGATCGTGTCAAGTTTTACAGGAAAATCCCTCGCGCAAGCGCTCGAGATTTTTAAACCTGTAAAACTTGACACTTTTGTTTGTTTACAACGAAGTTATCGGGGAATACCCGATAATTTTGAAGCACTCGGGGTATTACTACTGAATAAAAATTGAAAGCCAACGATAGCTCGGTCGGTAGGGTGAGCGATTTCTAATCCGATGATTCGGGTTCGAAACCCAACGGGTGCCGATCGGGTTTCAAATTCCGAGCAATCAAACGTTGTCCGCATTTCTTTGGGAAATGACCTTGGGATTTCTGTACACAAATATTGGACAATGGATACCAAAAAATGGGAGCGCAATGAAATCAAAGGTTCCGAGTGGGGGTGAGAATAAAAAACCGATTTCTCAGAATTCAGTTTCCATACGAGCCATAGAGTTGCCTCAATAATAACCGTTTGATTATTCCTCATCACACATGTGAGTATTGAAACTCTCACACGGTTCATTACAGTATCGTTAACAGAAATTCTCCGACGGTTATTCTCCTGTATTTATTCTCCATCAACTTTAATCAAGGTAAGTGATGGTATAAAATATTTCAGTAGTGAAGTTGTAAACTCAATCGATCGTTATTATTATTTTTTTCCCTTTTTTTGAATGATCAGAACTGTTCTTCATTCCAATTCCACAAGATGCCGCATGCCGAAAGATGTGCAAATCCAATGCGAGTTCCTGGGGAGAATGGTGACAATGAAAAAGACCTGCGTTCAATCTCAGAAAAACTACGACAGACATTTCCATTCTTGCCAGCAAATGCAAAACTATGTAGCTCCTGTAGGAAAAGACCTTTGACTTACATTCCTGGATCACAACCTTCTGAATCTTCATCGAAACGGGAAGTCTCTTCATCGTCATCAAATGTTCCAGCCGATCGTTCGTCCAGTGCCACATCATTTCTAGTAGACATTTCTACGAACAATATCGCAGGGAGTTCTTTGATAAAAGGTAATTCCTTCGATTCAATTGATCCTGATGGGGATGTGATTTTCAACGAAGCTTCAGAGGAGTACGATGCTCCAACAGCAGATGATGATTCAGAGACAGAGCACCACAGGAACATTCCAAATTTTCGTTCTCCACGAGAATGGGAATTGGAAGAAAAGTTGGATGGACTCAAGTAAAATTTTAATACGATGACAGAATATTCTGAATGTATTCAACTCTTGACTATTGCTCCACCTTCATGGAATGATCGAAAGGTGAGCCGTGAATTTGGTACGACAAGGTACATGGCTATGAGAGCAAAACAACTGCGAGAACAGAGAGGAATATTTGCGAAGGCTGGGAAATCATTACCCAAAGAGACAGTTGAAAAGGTCCGGAGTTTTTATGAGAGTAATAGTCGGATGATGCCAGGGATGAAGGATAAAGTGTCAGTCAGAATCAACGACGTGAAGAAAATAATGCAGAAGCGGATGGTCGTCGCGAATTTGAATGATGTTCATGAGAAATATAAAATTGCTCATCCAGAGCCTCCGGTGGGATTCAGCAAGTTTGCGGAATTGAGGCCGAAATACTGTGTATTGGCAGGAGCGCGTGGTACGCACGTGATATGTATCTGTACCTATCATCAAAATTGTAAGCTGATGTTGGATGCAATCAACATTTCTACTCTCACTAAAAACTCATCATGTCCCCTTACCGACTATAAAGACTGTCTTGCAAGACTCATGTGCCCTAATCCAACGCCTGAATGCCACTTAGATGAGTATAAAAACTGTCCTGGAGTTGAAGGATTAACGCTCGAGCTGAAAGAACTTCTCCACGATGCTGTGATTGAAACTGTAGAATTCAGGACTTGGCAATCTGTGGATAGAATAACATTACAGACCCAGAGACTTCCAGTGTATTAATTTCTTGATGTACTTTGTGAGAGATTGAAAGTATTGAAATCTCATCATATTATTGCCGTACACCAAAACGCTTTCGTGAAAGAACGAAAGGGGAATTTAATTGAGGATGAAATTCTAGTGCAGGCCGATTTTTCGGAGAATTATTCTTTCGTAGCTCAAGACGCTGCTCAATCGTTCCATTACAACAATGATCAATGCACTGTCCATCCTGTGGTGTATTATTATCGCCACGGCAATGATATTCGACATAGAAGTCTAGTCCTCTTATCTGACAGTCTCGTTCACGATACTACTGCAGTTTATTTAATGCAACAGATTCTGATACGACACATAAAACAAGTCTGTGCTGTCGTAAACAAATTGATCTATGTTACAGATGGTGCTGGACAGCACTATAAGAATCGATATAACATGGCTAATCTTTTGTTGCATAAAAATGATTTTGGAGTTGAAGTAGAGGCGCACTATCATACGACTGTGCATGGAAAGACGGCATGCGATGGCGTAGACGCAGTCTTGAAGAGGGAAGCAAGACGAAGAAGTCTGCAAACTACTAATGGTGAACCTATTCTCACTGCAGATGGCCTGTTCCAGTGGGCAAAGAATAATTTCAAGGATCTCGATATGTTTTTCTACACTAAACAGGAACACGAGGATATGAAAGAACGGTTGAAAACAAGATTTGACAGTGCAAAGGTAATTCCAGCGATACAAAAAAATCACGGCTTCATTCCTGTGGGAGAAAAGGAATTATTGATTAAGAGATATTCTTCTGCGACTACGGGAGAAGTTTTTCCAAAGACGAAGAAACGGAATGGACGACGTACATCAAGATAGCCATTGTGATTCAGAAAAATTCGATTTCAAATTGCTTTTTCCCTATAATTTAATGTTTATTTTTCAAATTAAAACTTAAAACAGACATATACTCCATGTTGATCTAAAAACTCATCAAATATTTGGTACTGTGCGNTACATGGCTATGAGAGCAAAACAACTGCGAGAACAGAGAGGAATATTTGCGAAGGCTGGGAAATCATTACCCAAAGAGACAGTTGAAAAGGTCCGGAGTTTTTATGAGAGTAATAGTCGGATGATGCCAGGGATGAAGGATAAAGTGTCAGTCAGAATCAACGACGTGAAGAAAATAATGCAGAAGCGGATGGTCGTCGCGAATTTGAATGATGTTCATGAGAAATATAAAATTGCTCATCCAGAGCCTCCGGTGGGATTCAGCAAGTTTGCGGAATTGAGGCCGAAATACTGTGTATTGGCAGGAGCGCGTGGTACGCACGTGATATGTATCTGTACCTATCATCAAAATTGTAAGCTGATGTTGGATGCAATCAACATTTCTACTCTCACTAAAAACTCATCATGTCCCCTTACCGACTATAAAGACTGTCTTGCAAGACTCATGTGCCCTAATCCAACGCCTGAATGCCACTTAGATGAGTATAAAAACTGTCCTGGAGTTGAAGGATTAACGCTCGAGCTGAAAGAACTTCTCCACGATGCTGTGATTGAAACTGTAGAATTCAGGACTTGGCAATCTGTGGATAGAATAACATTACAGACCCAGAGACTTCCAGTGTATTAATTTCTTGATGTACTTTGTGAGAGATTGAAAGTATTGAAATCTCATCATATTATTGCCGTACACCAAAACGCTTTCGTGAAAGAACGAAAGGGGAATTTAATTGAGGATGAAATTCTAGTGCAGGCCGATTTTTCGGAGAATTATTCTTTCGTAGCTCAAGACGCTGCTCAATCGTTCCATTACAACAATGATCAATGCACTGTCCATCCTGTGGTGTATTATTATCGCCACGGCAATGATATTCGACATAGAAGTCTAGTCCTCTTATCTGACAGTCTCGTTCACGATACTACTGCAGTTTATTTAATGCAACAGATTCTGATACGACACAAAAAACAAGTCTGTGCTGTCGTAAACAAATTGATCTATGTTACAGATGGTGCTGGACAGCACTATAAGAATCGATATAACATGGCTAATCTTTTGTTGCATAAAAATGATTTTGGAGTTGAAGTAGAGGCGCACTATCATACGACTGTGCATGGAAAGACGGCATGCGATGGCGTAGACGCAGTCTTGAAGAGGGAAGCAAGACGAAGAAGTCTGCAAACTACTAATGGTGAACCTATTCTCACTGCAGATGGCCTGTTCCAGTGGGCAAAGAATAATTTCAAGGATCTCGATATGTTTTTCTACACTAAACAGGAACACGAGGATATGAAAGAACGGTTGAAAACAAGATTTGACAGTGCAAAGGTAATTCCAGCGATACAAAAAAATCACGGCTTCATTCCTGTGGGAGAAAAGGAATTATTGATTAAGAGATATTCTTCTGCGACTACGGGAGAAGTTTTTCCAAAGACGAAGAAACGGAATGGACGACGTACATCAAGATAGCCATTGTGATTCAGAAAAATTCGATTTCAAATTGCTTTTTCCCTATAATTTAATGTTTATTTTTCAAATTAAAACTTAAAACAGACATATACTCCATGTTGATCTAAAAACTCATCAAATATTTGGTACTGTGCGAATTCTCATTGTCGTTTACGTAAGTAGAGTTGTTAATAATCAATAAATTCAACTTTTTTCTATAAAAAATGTTTTTTATCCATCACTACTTATGCATCTCATCTTCAAATTATGCCGAAAAATTGCACGCTCATTCTTTCATGAGGCATTCATCATTTTTTAGGAACAAAATTCGGAAAATCTAATTTTTCACAAAAAAAAATTTTCTCCCATCTCCATATGGCTATCCCATTTTGAAATACACTGAAAAAGTTGAGTAATATCATTATCCATCGAAGAAAAAAAAAATTATTCGATTTTCGAGTGGCCCCTGCATAACAGAAGGATTGAAATAACAAAAAATTTAAAAAATGACTCATTATTCTTCCTCGTGGTACTGTCGTATTTTTATTCCAAAAGTATATGAAAAAACGAAAAAAATCTTTTTTTATTCATCAAAATCGTCCAATTTGTTCGCAAGATAGGATTTTTCAAAAATTTGAGCTTTTGTTATTTGTCCTGGCCAAACAATTCATGTTAAAGGAGCGAAAATTTTGAAAAAGTATATACTCATGTAGTACTTGACTGGGAGCATACTAATTCAAGGTTCTGAGGACCAAAAAATTCCAGGGTGGCTGAGTTGACATGGAATGTCCCATATATATTGTCTTGAATTTGGCAATGTCACTTAAGGGTGCTGTGGAGCCCTGAAATTCGGCAGGCACTTCACTCTTCAACAACAATAAATTATTGGAGAAAATCATATTCTGATTTTGACTAAACCTTTTGTCTGTATCACCCTTTATGCAAATATCGATCAAAAGTTTTTTCATTACACCTAGCCACAGCAAATGCATTACATCCAACAAGAAATGCTTTACCATATCAATTCGTGGACGAAGTGCTATAAGCGGGGATGATCCATCGTGATGCAGATGATCTTGTTGGCTTTAAAATGATTCATCTGTGCGTTCTTCAGCATCCGTGGAAAGATAAACTGTACGACGATCCACCGTTTCGCCTTCTACCAGATAAAGTTCGCAAGCTTTCTTAGCACCATTATTCATCATGCATTTAACGATTGAACGAGTAGGGCCACCGCAAATGAATGCCTTGATGGCTACAGAAAATAATTTTCCTCCTATGGTTAATCTTTGAGATGATAAATCATGCATTTCCATTACAAACTTGTCAAAATAGTGGCGAAGATTTTTTGGTTTTCCGGTTTCATTGTAAAGGGCGATAGGAAATACTTTGTAGATATCTGGTTGAAAAAAAATTTTCCTTAATATCGGCCAGAATTGTTTAGCGCTCGATTTGTAAAGTGATGTGCCATCAACGTGAATCAATAATTCCAACTCATCAGTCTGATGAAGATCAATATTCACCATCTTCCTTAGTTGTTCGCCGATTTCAAACCATAAAAATTCACTTTCACTATCTCCATCGATGGTTTCGATATTATAATCTGCTTCTGAAGTATGCAAGAAGGTTTTTGAGGAGATGGGTAATTTCGGAAGGAAATATCTCTGCAAAATTTTCAGAAGAAGATCGAGATAGACGTGAGCATTTGTACCTTCAGGGTCCACTCACAAAGTTCTGCCTATGCACATTCGTATTTATCTGACAATGGATCATCATCTTCATCATCATCACTGAAATTGACAGTGTCCGCGTTTTCAGCACTAGTGCAAGAGCTTGAGTCACCTCGGTCATCCATGCTACTGCACCCCATCATTTCCTCCAATTGGGAAATTCCATCAAGGTGATTTCCACTGCCCACATCACTCTTTGCTGTCGATTCCGAAAAACTGTACCCCGGAAACCGGCTCGTCTCCTCCTCAGAAATTAGAATATCTAGAACATTTTCATCCTGGTCAGGCGATTGCACTCCCCTTGAATTCCCATCTTCACAGACTTTCTTCCGGAACCGTATCACTCTCAAACTCCTTAATTTACGTTTATGTGAACCTTCATCTCCATTGTCACTCATTACTGACGCACTGTTTCCTTAACGAGAATCCTAAATAACTGACGTGTTAATCTCTTCGATATCATGGCGGTACTGTGGAGAATATTGTTTGCGTGGCCTAGTGACAATCTTGCATGTGCGGATCTCGGGTCTATTCACATTTTACCCCATATTTGAGTATACTGTAAATTCCCTACAACGCCGAACGGTATAATTTTTTTTCCTTGTTATTTACGCGAGAAGCTTCCCCCACTGGGCCCTGCGCGCCTTGAATGAGAAAATTGTAACTCCTCCCAGGGGGCGGCCCTGGGCGTTATTTACGATCTCAAACGGGTAAAATAGCAGTTTGAGATCGTAAATGCATTCATATATTTTCGTCAGTTTTTCCATTTCAAATGATTTTGAGTCATCTGCGCCTAACTTTTTGAGATCGCTTTCTTTATTTAAAAAAAAAATTAGAATTTCAGCTGAAAAATCGAAAAAAACTTTTCTGAGGAATGGTAAATCTTTACGTTTCAGGACATTTTGAGTCATTTGAATACTTTTTGAGTCAATTTAAAAAATTTTTTTTTAGATTTTGTCAAAATTCCCTGTAAAATTTTTTAAAAAAATTGTCTCAAAAAGTTAGGCTCAAATAATTTAAAATCTTCTGAAACGTAAACTTTACTATTCTTTGAGACAGTTTTTATATGACTTTTTGGCACAAATTGTTGAAAATTTTCCGACTTTCTGTAAAAATTTCGAAAAAATGGTTTCAGAAGCTGAGTTGCAAATGACTCAAAATCTCCTAAAACGGAAAGATTTATTTCTCTCGTCGATTTCGGGTAAAGGCGGAAATGATGAAGTGTGTGCGAGATGGCGCGCATATGCAGTTTTCAGGTTCAATTGGATTCATGTACAAGAGAGGTAAACAGAAGTGAAATGAATTTCATTTTGAAAGGAAGAAAAAATTATGAGATTCACAAATCTAACCGAGGGACTTCTGACATACTGTTTGAAAGAGGTTCAATCCCGTAAGGCATCGGGTCCACAAATTGCTGAGAATTTGTCTACCATGTATCGGGGAAATTTAAAGAAAATTACTCATAAACTGACGACAAGAGTCATTGATAACCATTGATAAAAAATATCAACGTAAAACTGACCGAGTTTCTTGAGCTGCATAATGTCGAAAATTGCAATCGACCACTTTCCCTCACTTTTCCGGTAGTTGGACCACTTCCAGGGTTCTATAAATTTTCCAGCCACTCCTCTAGAACCGTCTGCTGACATTCCAATCAGGAAGTCGACAACAAAAACGTATTCACACCTCAAAAAATAAATATCAGCGAAGAACCGATCGGATTTCTCGAGCCGCCAAATGTCGAATCTTCAATTCCGACCCTTGCCCTCACTTTTCCGGTGGCTGGACAACTTTCAGGGTCCTATAAATTTTCTAAACACTCCTCTAGAACCTCCTGATGAAACTCAGATAAAAAAATTGACAACAAAAAACAAATTCACATATTGAAAAAGTATGTCAGCGGAGAACTGATCAGGCCTCTCGAACCACATAATATCGAATCTTCGACTGAGCGTTATTTTCGCTCGACAAATCAATTAAGGTCAAGATTATCCCTTATTTTATCAACATAACGAAATAATGTTTTATCGGAAGAATTACGGATGTTTAAAATCCGGAAATTGTTCGGCTATTTCTGCTGGTTACTTGGAGTAACTAGTCTCGATAACCTACTTGGAATTTTTCTACTAACTTTTCTTTAACTTAGAGCTGATTTGATTCTGGATGGGCTGTGTTCAGTAGGATTCGTCAGTTAAAAAAAAAATAAAAAAATTGAAATTATGCGCTCCTAGTTCTTATGGATTTGTTGACTCTGGTTAACATTCGGCCGTTGACAATTTTCTTTTCAGTGTCTTTCGAAATTCTCAGTCGTCTATCAAGCGATTGTGAGAAATGAGGAAAATTGAAAAAGAATATCAATCACCGCAGTGAATATCGTCACAGATATCGCATTCGCTACCGCCTCAATCAACGCGGTGACCATCGCTGAAGGTGTCACACTTGATATCGCGTCAATCACCGCAGTGGTTATCGCCACAGGTGTCGCACTTGCTATCACCTAAATTACCTCAGTGCTGTCGCGCTTGGTATCGCTTCAGTAACCGCATTGACTGTCGCCACAAATGTCGCACTTGGTATCGCCTCAATCACCGCAGTGATCATCGCTGACGGTGTTGCGAATGATATCGCTTCAATTACTGTATTGACTGTCATCATAAGTGTCGCACTTGATATCGCCTAAATTACCGCAGTGAATGCCGCCACAGATGTCGTACTTGCTATAGCGTCAATCACTGCAGTGACAATCGCTGAAGGTATTGCGTATGATATCGCTTTAATTACCATATTAACTATCACCATAAGTGTCGCAATTGATATCGCCTAAATTACCGCAGTGAATGTCGCCACAGGTGTCGCACTTGATATCGCCTCAATCACCGCAGTGACCATCGCTGAAGGTGTCACATATCATATCGCTTCAATTGCTGCATTGGCTGTCACCACGAAATATTTTTTTATTATCGTATTATAAAAAAATAGCGCTGTCATGGCGCCGCCCTCACGTGTCATGGTGCACTTCTTATGGGCAATTTTCTTGCGGATTCTCATGAAAGCCCTAATATAGAATGCTTGTGGCCGCGGACAACACTATAGTGTATTAAAATGGAAAACTTTTCTCTGCGCGGCGATATAAGTGTGAAATTTGCATTTTCCATCAACTTCATGTAAAAGCTGAAAAATCGAAATTGGGCATGCATGATCAGACCGGTACCGAGTACGTGACCAAGACGTCTGAATTTGCGCTAGAAATCTTGGGAAGGGATCCGAGAAAGTATTCCGATAGGAATCGTTTCCTTGTCTCGATGATATCAATGAAAATTTTCAATTTCTCATAATTTCCATTCAAAAAAGGCGAAAAATCGAAATTGGCCATACATGGTCAAACCGGTACCGAGTACATGACCTAGACGTCTGAATTTATGCTAGAAATTTTTGTAGGAGATCCAAGACAGTATTCCAATAGAAATTGTTTCCTGGTCTCGACGATATCAACAAAAAATTTCGTTTCTAATCAGTTTCCTAGAAAACCCGAAAAATCGATATTGGGCATTATATTGGGCATTGGGCGGTGATTGAGGCAATATCAAGTGCGACACTTATGGTGATAGTCAATGCGGTAATTAAAGCGATATCATAGGCAACACCTTCAGCGATGGTCACTGCCGTGATTGACGCTATATCAAGTATGACACCTGTGGCGACATTCACTGCGGTAATTTAGGCGATATCATGTGCGACACTTATGGCGACAGCCAATGCGGTAATTGAAACGATATCATATGCGACACCTTTAGCGATGATCACTGCGGTGATTAACGCGATATCAAGTACGACACCCGTGACGATATTCACTGCGGTAATTTAGGTAATATTAAGTGCGACACTTATGGTGATAGTCAATAGTGTAATTGAAGCGATATCATACGCAACACCTTCAGCGATGATTACCGCGGTGATTGGGGCAATATCAAGTGCGACATTTGTGGCGACAGTCAATGCGGTTATTGAAACTATATCAAGTGCGACAGTCATTAAATTATGTACAATGTGATTCAGGTGATAGCAAGTGCGACACCTGTGGCGATAGCCATTGCGGTAATTAAGGCGGTAGCGAATGTGATATCTCTGACGACAGTCACTGCGGTGATTGATATTCTTCTTCAATTTTCCCCATCTCTCAGAATCGATTGATAGACGACTGAGAATTTCGAAAGACACTGAAGAAAAATTGTCAACGGCTGAATGTTAACCCGAGTCATCAAATCCATAAGAACTAGGAGCGGGTAATTTTTATTTTTATTTTTATTTTTTTGACTGAAGAATCCTACTGAACACAGCCCATCTAAAATCCAATCAGCTCTAAATTACATACTTTTTACGCGACTCTAACTGATGAGAACCAGTATCTCAATATTGTTACGTTTTTGACCTTTTCTTTCCTGTCAACCACCATCATATACGATCGTCTCTTTCTTTCTTTCTTTTTCGTTATTCTTTTATCTTGTTTTCTAGTCCGTGGACGCGTCAATCCTTTTTGTATGTCTTTTTATTATTTATTTTGCCCCAAAATCTATCATAAACAAAAAATATTTTTTCTTCTCGTATACCCTTTTGAGTCTTCACGATTTGTTCCCTTCCCACCCCCCAACCCCTGTACCGCATTCGCCGAAGGACAAGGGAAAACCTCATTTGAGGGAAAAACCTGCCCAGGTACAGTCGTCTCTTGCGAGACTCCCGCTCGACAATGAGGTGAGGTGACAATGAAACCGTGAGATTTATAGTGTCACAAATTTTGGCCCGCCCACCCGGGAATCGGACCCGGGTCTCCCGCATTCCAACTCCACACTCTAACCACACAGCCACCGCCGTCGGTCTATAATAAACAATTATTCATTATTAAATGTGTCCATTCTTTACATTTGTGTCAGAAGTGTGAGGTTTAGTTTAGAGAATTTAACCATAATCGCATCTCAATGGATACGTCTTTCAAGAGGAATCTCAACCCCAAAACTTGCGACTGCATAGCGAATCCAGCATGTCCACAATCTATGGAGTCCACTCATGGGAAATATAAGTCAATGTCTTTCTGATCTCGCTCATCTTTTCCAAAACATTTCAAAAAGTTCAATTAAACTCGTTCCAACTAACTTCATATTTCATTAATGAATCCTTTTCAATTCCTTTATTTCCTTCCATTTACACCCGAATAAAATTTGATTAAACTGCCGATGTATGATGACGGAACTTCATACTCGAGCTTGATCCTTTCAAAAAATAATTACACTATGCAGGTATTTGCATCATTATAATTAACCTGATATTAGTTGGTGACTACAACTAATTTCAGATGATTCATTTTATTTGTTCATTGATCCTCGGGAAGATTTATATCTTTTATTTATTTATCCCCGGGAAGACTATTTTCTTTCATTTATTTATCCCCGCGACGAAATTTGTTCTTACAACTATTCATCCCCGAGAAGATGAGAAATGTCAAAATATTTCGTAGAAATACTCGTCAAAAATTAATACCTGATGCAAATACTTGAATAGATTGTTAATTAATTTCAACTATTTTTCTTCCATTGGAAAAATTAGAATCTGCCGTTCCCAATATGCATTTTCCTGTTTGGATTCTCAATTGCCCTCCTACATCATTGGATAAATCTTGAGAACCATTTGGACTTTGAAAGCTCACGTCAAAAGAAAGAATAATCTACCGTGAAGACAAAATTAATTATTTCGAGTCAAACCTTCTCTCTTTGCTTTTTTCCTCCCTCTCAACCACCTTCATGTATGATCGACTCTTCCTTTCCCGTTCTTCTTTTATCTTGTTTTCTAGTCCGCGGACGTGTCAATCGTTTTTGTATTTCGTTTTATTATTTATTTCGCCCCAAAATCTTCAATAAACAGTTATTCATGACTAAATGTGTCCATTCTTTACAATATCATATTGCCTCAATCATCGCCGTGCCTATCGCTACAAATGTTGTACTTGATATCGCCTAAATTACCTCAATGACTGTCGCAATTTATATCGTTTCAATTACCGCATTGACTGTCGCCACAGGTGTCGCACTTGATATCATTGTTCCATATGAATAATCATATTTGTATTATTTACTACGGAGTATCCCTCATGCGAAAATGAACGATGAGTAGATTGAAAAAAAAATCCGTGAATATTGAAACAAGTGAATGAGTTATCTCATTTCCAAAATCTGCGAGGATTACTCATGAAACATGATATAGCATTTGATATCGCCTCAATTAGGTAGCGCAGTGACTGTCGCCACGAAATATTTTTTTATTAATTTTATGTCATTATTATTGTTTTTCAAATTTTTTCCAATTTTTTAATTTTTTTGTAGCGAAGCTACTTATATCTATTTTGTAGTATTTCCATCTATTGTTTTCGAGCTCGCCTTAGCAGCCGAATACCTTATTATGTCACCTCGCGACAATTCGTATTAATTCGGACATCCTCGATCGGAGGATTAATACCATTGTCGCGGGAGCACACTCTCGTTCCAGCTCTCATAGTGTAAACCAAAGTTTCGTTTGCTCTGAATAAATTCTAATACGATATATAATAATTCCGAGTGTTATACCTTACAAAACCCTTCGATTCGTACCGAATATCCCACAAATGGTGACCCTGACGTGATTCCTTCAACGTAACAAATAAAATTGCTGCATTGACGTGTTAACAAATGCAATCGTTTTCCGTTAAAATTATAGTGATTTTCGGTGGCGTGGTTTTTCGTGGATTGTTCGAGAAGCGTTGGGTTTTGGCATAGTACTCGGTAGCGTTCCGATCGATTCGCGCGCTGTGTTATCACGTATGATTTTTTTGTGCATCTTGGTGCATCGCTGAGCCCCCCGAATAATTTTTTCCGTGATTAGTGCACTTCCCAATATTGTCAGTGAAATCTAGTGAAAATGGGCGAGGAAGCAGACACAACTCAGGCGTTGAGATGGCTTATAGTTCGTCCCGCGCCGTTTATCACTGACCGTTTAAGGACATCCGTTCAAAAATTCGACAAATGCTGATACCTTTAAATTTTGGTGACCCGGCCAAACGAACACTACCGCGCGAATACAATCACGGTAACGACGGATCAGGACGAGCAGCTGGAGAAAGGTAACACTCAGGCATGAGGGAGAGAAGAAAGTAACCCCATGCCGAACCACTCTGATGGCACTGTTGAGAATATCGGGCCGACACATAGAGCTCATCTCCGCTAAAGCATCGTCGAGAATCACACAAAATGCAGGCAACATCAACTCTAGCACCAGGAAGACCAAACACTCCGTTGGTATGAGACTTAATACAGCGATAATGGACACCGCACGCGCGGCACGGGCCAACGAGGATGATAATTTCGAGACCTGCAGTCTCATCGCACCTATATCGCATCTCGATCACTCGGGTTAACGAGGATGGAAGCCTCACCTGCTAAGTTCGCAGCGATATTCATGCATGAGGGAGAGAAGAAAGTAACCTCATGCCAAACTTCTCCGATGGCAGCGTGGAGAACATTGGGCCGACTCACCGAGCTCATCTCCGCCAAGCATCAACAAGAATCTCACGCTCTGGAATACGCGACGTCACATCGATGAGCGAAAGACGTCATCACCAGAGCAGCACACACACACCTGCGCACACATGGGACATTCCATGTCAACTCAGCCACAACGGATTTTTTTTTGTCTGGGAAAAATCATTGAGTAGGTGCATTTTGAACTACTACATATAGACAGTGATGATGTAAAATTTCATTGCCCTGCCACTTTTTGTTTCTGAGATAATCATTATGAAACTTGAAGTTTTCAAAAAATCATTACTTCTGAATGGAGCATCTGATTTTGATAAGTAAAAAGAGAAAATTTTTGTTTTTTCTCGTACTTCAAGATAAAAAATACTTCAGAGCCGTCAAGAATAGGAGCTTCTAGACTGGTTTTTCGAGAATTTTTCGCGTTTTCATTTTTTTTCACTCTAGGGCCGCTTAATATTCGATCGAAATATTTTTTTTATGATAGAGGATGTCCTTATATGATATGAAAAAAATATGCCATAATGGAAGAGCGAAGCAATGCACCGGAAAAAAATTTTTTTTTCCGAAATTTTTGGGTTTTTCAGTTTTTAGGAGAGATCCATCGGTTTTTTTTAAAGAAATGAGTCTGTCAACCATTATTCTTCGTTCATATAGATAGTTGAATTGAACATTATAATCATCGGAAGTTGGCTAAATTATGATCAAACAAATGAGAGGAAGAAACAAACGGAATCAATTAATTGATTTATCATCATCAGTCGGTTCCAAGGCTTTAATTCTAAAAAAAAACCTCAATTTCTCGATTGATTTTTTATCACCATACGATTCTGTGTGGATAGATTACCGAGCTCCTATCTTATTCTATTCTTGCCACGAGGTAAGGAATTTTCACGTTAATTATATAGAAATCATCTTTATTCTCGGAATTGATATCTTCGGATTTCATAGAATGCCGCGGAGTGATAGATGTGCGAATCCAATGCGGGCTCCTGGTGAGAAGAGACACCTCGGTTATAATTTACGTCCGATTTCCTTGACACTACACGAGAAATTTCCTTTTTTACCATTGTCTGCGAAAATCTGTGGTCAATGCCGAACGAGAGCTCCAACTTATATCATTCCTCCATCTGTCCCCACGGTTAAACTTAATGCTACACATCTTCAGCGTTCGGAAACTCCACCCGATATATCAATGTTCCAAGCCGAAACATGTGATCCAAGTTTGGATATGATGAACAGTTCTCTGAGATCAGGTCGATCTTTCCATCTTGATGATTCCAGCATATCAATCGACGACGAACCAGACGATGAAGGTGAATTCGACAGTTCTTCCATGGATTATGATTCGGAAGATGACCAAAGTGACATTGATCCATCTTCATCTAAGCAGTATCGATCTGCGAGAGAAATAGAATTGGAAGAAATGTTGCATGGTTTGAAGCAGAAATTCAAAGATGTGAAAAACTACCGTGAGCGCCTGCAAATCTTGACGGTTCATCCACAGTCGTGGAGTGCGCGGAAAATTGCTTCTGAATTTGGAACTACCAGATACATGGCGTCAAGAGCGAAAAGATTGAGAAAAATTAAAGGAGTGTTTGCTTCACCAATTGCGAAAGCAGGTCATTCACTACCCAGCACAACCGTCGAGAAGGTACACAATTTTTACCTAGAGCACAGTCGCGTCATGCCAGGAATGAAAGATAAAAT
This sequence comes from Diachasma alloeum, assembly GCF_001412515.2. Taxonomy (NCBI): domain Eukaryota; kingdom Metazoa; phylum Arthropoda; class Insecta; order Hymenoptera; family Braconidae; genus Diachasma; species Diachasma alloeum. Next base: position 195,759 of record NW_021680663.1, read on the forward strand.
ATCCATCAAGATCAATGGAGAGAAGAAAGTATAGAAAAAGCGAATGATACTCGAAAAACTAAAAGTCCCTCATCGGAAGTACAAACATGCAAATGAAGGTGCTAAGGTCGATTTCAGTAAGTTTGCCGAGCTGAGACCTATACAATGTGCAGTGGCGGGAGCAAATGGTACTCACGTGGTATGTGTTTGTACGTATCATAAAAATTGCAAATTGATGCTAGAGGCAATTAATATTGCGACTCTAACTCAAGATTCCCCCTGTCCACTCAGAGATTACAAAGATTGTGTAGCAAAATTGATGTGTACAAATCCAACCCCGGTCTGTCATCTGGATGCATGTAACGATTGTCCTGGAGTGAAATCATTATCATGTGTAGAAGAAACTTCTCTCTGATTCTGTCGTGAAAATGGTCGAATTTTGCATGTGGCAAAGTACTGACAGGTGTACCTTGCAGACACAGCCCCTCCCGATGAATGAATTCATTGATCTTCTAATGGAACGATTGATAGTATTGAAGCCCTATCACTTCATCGCTAAAGAACAATCGACTTTTGTCAAACTGTGAAAAGAGAATATAGATAATGTAGAAGTACTAGTGCATTGTGATTTTTCGGAAAACTACGCTTTTGTGGCTCAAGATGCTGCTCAATCCTTCCACTACAATAATGACCAGTGTACAGTTCACCCCGTTGTTTACTACTATCGCGAAAGAAATGAAATCCAACATCGGAGTTTAGTCGTTTTGTCGGACAGTACGACTCACGATACTGCCGCTGTTTATTTGATACAGAAGATTTTAATAGAGCATGTGAAAGACAACTATGAAAGCGTGAAGAAAATAGTCTATGTCACCGATGGAGCTGCACAACATTACAAGAATCGTTTTCAGATCACGAATCTCTTGCATCACAAGACTGATTTTGGCATAGATGCGGAAGCCCATTTTCATGCAACCGCGCCCGGTAAAGGAGCTTGTGACGGAGTAGGAGCTGCCTTTAGGAGAGAAGCGAGACGTAAGAGCTTACAAATCGTTCATGGTGAGCCAATCCTCACGCCAGGTGTTTTGTTCCGATGGTCAAAAGAGAATTTTGAAAGAATTGATGTTTTTTTTTTCACCAAGGCAGAACACGAGAATATCAAAACTGAGTTGAGAGAGAGATTTGATAGTGCCAAAGCTATTCCAGCCATTCAAAAACGTCATTGTTTTATTCCGATACCGGGAGAGCAATTGTTAATTAAACGATATTCGGCTTCGGCTAACGAGGAGGTTTTCCCAAAGCAAAAACAAACAACAACAAAACGAAAAACCCACAGAAGACAGTAATCGTGATGTAAATAATCCATCAATGCATGTTGGAACTTGTCGTCGAAGAGAGTGGAGAATTTCTCCGTATTGTAAAAATGTAAAAATGTGAAAATATAAAATGTCGTTATAGAAGAATAAAAATTGTGTTTTTCCCATACTTTTTCGTTAGTGGAAAGCACAGTGTGTTGTTGAGAAAAGATTTATAGTCGTATCAATAGTCTATTCTATCCAGCAGAACAGAAAATGTCTATTGACAAACTCCTTTTTCAGTAACAATAATGCAACTCTCCTAAACGACAGACAAACGTAATAATATCGAAGAAAATTTTTTTTCGGAGCATTCTTTCTCTCGTACATGATGGCGTACACTTTTGCCATCATATATGAACAAAGAATAATATTTGGCAGACTGATTTCTTTGAAGAAAACCGATGGATCTCCCCTAAAAACTGAAAAACCTAAAAATTCCGAAAAAAAAAAAATTTTCCGGTGCATTGCTTCGCTCTTCCATTATGACGTATTTTTTTCATATCATATAAGGACATTCTCTGTCATAAAAAAAATATTTCGATCGAATATCGAGCGGCCCTAGAGTGAAAAAAAAAATGAAAACGCGAAGAATTCTCGAAAAACCGGTCTAGCAACTTCTTGACGGCTCTGAAGTATTTTTTATCTTGAAGTACGAGAAAAAACTAAAATTTTCTTTTTTTATTTATCAAAATCGGATGCTCCATGCAGAAGTAATGATTTTTTTGAATATTTCAAGTTTCGTAATGATTATCTCAGAAACCAAAAGTGGCAGGGCAATGAAATTTTGCATGATCACTGGCTGTATGTAGTAGTTTAAAATGCACCTACTCAATGATTTTTCCCAGAGAGCAAAAAATCCGGTGTGGCTGAGTTGACATGGAATGTCCCACATACATACGCGTCATCGCAAAAACGGCGAAGACATACACACACAGGCTACAGTCCACTTCACGAGGGAGGGAAAAAAGTAACCTAGTGTCGAATGACTTCGATGGCGGCGTTGAGAACACCAGGCCGACTCGCCGAGCTCATCTCCGCAGCATGCATCGTTGGGAAACATTAAAAAAAAAATGCATCCTTGGGAGGACTGCCTGAAAAGCACTCCACACACGACCGTGTCAGCAACCGACACCTTCAACATCAGCACAATCGGGAACATCTAGACGCACATCATCATCTTGGGCTCCATCGAGTGATGCAAGATCATCGTTGGACTCAACCCCATCACCATCGAGAAAACGCATCAAATTCACTCAATGCTTGAATTTATTTTCTTTAGAGTCCCGTATACCGTTTTCAGTGCCATTTAACGCGTATACTCTTGTAAATATTGTACAGAGTTATCCTTTTCCTTTTCGCCATAGAAGGGGAGTATTGTAGCGAAGCTACTTATATTTATTTTGCATTATTCCAATCCATTGTATTCGAGCTCGCCTCAGCAACCGAACACCTTATTACGTCACCTCGCGACAATTCGTAATATTTCGGACATCCTCGATCGGAGGATTTATACCGTTGTCGCGGGAGCACACTCTCGTCCCAGCTCTCATGGTGTAAACTAAAGTTACAGTGCTGTGAATAAATCTTATTCGATATAGTACAGGAATTCCGAGTGTTATATGTTACAAAACCCATCTATCCCTCACCGAAATTGCACTTTTTTTTTTCAACATTTTTGTATTTATTTTTGATTTTAATAAACAAATCCATACTTAAAATCAAGATCCTTCATTTCAGCACTCGAGCCAAATGATATCACAGTGTGAAAGCAAGACTATTTGTTCGCGAGTGGTCACCACCTTTCGGTGTTAAAAACATCGAAAGTCACTCAATTCTTCAGATAATCCATTTCAATTTTTCTCATTTCTCACAATCCATTGATAGACGACTGAGAATTTCGGAAATCACTGAAAAGAAAATTGTCAACGGCTGAATTTTTTATTTATTTTTTTCAACTGAAGAATCCTACTGGACACAGCCCATCCAAAATCCAGTCAGCTCTGTGTTATGTGAAGATGCTTCGATTGCGTAATCAATGACCTTGATCGCATCATCTGTTTGCGACAAATGGTTGAAAATGGTTCAGAATCATTGTAAATCGTTGTGACGAAATTCCAGGCTAATTCGTCACTTAACAACAGCAGTAACGTAATTGCATAGGCTAGAGTGAGAGAAACATTATTTCGAGAGAGAAACCCCCCTCTCCGAAGTGTGAGACGCGCGAATTGATGTTCCTCATTGCGAAAATTGGAGTTCTGCTATTCTCTCCGGAAAAATCTAAACCCCGAGTTACGATTTCCCCCCTCCGAGGAACAACCCGAATAGGCGTGAACACCCGGTTACCGAGTCCAAACTATTCTCGCCGATGAAAGGTGAAAATAATCAAAATAAAAATCAATTTTTTTCAGTTTTCCGGAATAATTAATCTCATTAATCAGTTTCAGTTTAGTTTTGTTCAGTTTCGATTAAGAAAACTCTACGTAAATGAAATTAAAGGACCATAGACCACGGAGGATCAGGGCCGACACACCGAGCCACACCGCACGGTTTTGATAACCCTTTTTGATTTGTTTTAGGAGAGAACACAAAAACGAGTGAAACTCTCGAGCTCCCCTGGTCGCGAGAATATTAGAAAACTTCCAGTTTTGTATTCGATTGAGAAGTTTAATATTCGGTTGAGGAGTTTCTAATTATTCTCCAAAGAGAGTCCCTCAGAGATAAATTATTCCATTTTAGTCGTAGGCAGAGCTAAAATCCGCTCTATAATTCACAATATGGTTTAGTACAGTTCAATAATAATAAAGAATAAATAATCAAATGAATAAAGTCCAATTACTGATAACCCAATTCAAATATTTGAATTAAATCTTCCGCGCCCCCAGAAATACGCCTCTCTCTCTCTCTCCTTCTCTCTCTCTCTCTCTCTCTCTCTCTCTCTCTCTCTCTCTCACACACACACTCACTCTCTCTGATTGCAATATTCGACATTATGCAGATCAAGCAACTCGATCGGTTTTACGGTGATATTTTTCTTCTATGAGAAAATTGGTTGAGAGCTTGAGAAGAATGATTCTGCAACGATTGAGGTACTGATGATATTAATTTATCGTAATTTTCTGCCAGCTATACGCCTGATAAACAATACTTACTTACCAGATAATTATTTCATTCTAAATTATAAACTCATGTATCTGAATCTTCCCAAATGATTCTTTAACTACGTGAATAATAGATGAGAAGAAAAATTATCATCTAAGTAACAGCAAATTTTACCGACTCATTATCACCAAATGTTCCTCCAAATTTTCCCTCAAATTTTTGCTCATCAATTAAAAAAAAAAAATCTTATTGACTGAAATTCTGAAATTCACATAGAAATCGCCAAATTTTTGCAGAAAATGAAAAAAATTAATCTAATTCTTTTATCTAATTCTGTTGATAATTTGCTGATACAGGGTGGGGGTGTAGCGATTGCTACATCTACATGCTGAGGAGCAAGCGCCGGAACGAAGGATTGAATACCAGTGCTATCTCTCTGGGAATTATTATTTGCTCTCTCTCTCGCACATCTTATTCTCTCGCCTTTTCGGGTGACGCATTAATCTGCACGGACCACAAATTCAGTTAGTCTCAAACCTCACTTCGGTTTACTTCTATCAATATATATCTTTTGTCTGAACTCTCAATATTACGCGATTATGAATGTATATAATTAAGTATTGTATTAAACACGTGTTAACCCGAAAACTGCTTACGCGCGCCACCTCGCAACTCACTTCATCATTTCCGCCTTCACCCAAAATCGACGAAAGAACAGCGACTCAACTGTTCTCACACATCTTTCGGCGTGACTCTAACGCAGTATTGCTGTTCATTCTTCGAACTCCCTCACTCAGTACTGCGCGCCATAATCCGACCCACTCATTGGCCCACATTAATTATTAATTATACAAAAATCGGCTAAAAAAATGTTTTTTTGTATTTTTGCTGTATTTAGAACGTCATTTTACATTGGGGGACGGGAGATTCCCGAGTGGAAATTTTAGTCAGGTCTTGATCAGACACTGATCAAGTATGTAACGCTATTTTCCACTAGGGTTTCGCCGTCTAGCTTCATTAGGCATTAATTAATTTTCAATTTTGTGAGTAAAAATTTTGTAACTTCCTAGCCGGGAATCGAATCCGGGACCTCCCAATGTCGCGTCGGGTGCTCTTACCATCTTNTTTTTTTTTTTTTTTTTTTATTGAAAAGGTACGTTTATTGACCAGAAGAACATAGATAAAATACAAAACATAAGTTAACACACATAAAACTCATCTCATTAATAAGTAGAAGGATTCAAAGTAAAAGGACATTCAGAATCACATATTGGATGATTAAATCATCTTCTAAATTCACAAACTTAGCTTGCTAATTAACATTGTTATTAAAGAAACGCGGGTTTAAACAATATTGATATAATAGTTGAGCCTAAAAATGGTTAGTAAAAAGGGCTCGGACATAGCTTGTATTATCAAGACTTAAAACTAAAAATAAATATATATACAACTATGTACAAAAGATTAAAGATTCTCTATATTACGTATCACAAGAGAAAGGCCTTAATGGTTGTTACTCAGTACTCGGAGCAATGAATCTCCACCAATATGCTTTGATCTCGTTAAGTTTAACGTCTTTATCTCTATCAGGTATATCGGTACTAAATTTAATTTTTGAATGGTTAGTGATATTCGCACAGTTTAAATAAGGGGTATAATCAATTGCCCTTGTAATATTATTTGCTCTGAAAGCATGGTAAATGAGTGGGATATTGTTCTGATCGACTATATACCCATTTGCATCTAGATAAGTAAAAATTTCAGGAGGAGTAAACCCTGTAGACATTGCTTTAATGAAGTATTTATCCTGGGGATAAAAGGGTTCTCCAATTAAGCCATTGAATTCCAGTTTGATACTAGATGCCTTAGCGATATGGTTTCTACATAATCTTAGGATGTGTTTGTCAATCCTAGGGATCTTCGCCTTATTATATAAAATTACATTCTTATACGATTTTGTACGATTTGACTCCGGGGTTCTGTACATATTAAGGCATGCTCTTAAGCAATACCTCTCGAATAGTCTAATTTTCTCCATCAAGTATGCTGGTATGTTGAACCAAATGGGACAAGCATAGGTTATTATTGGTCTTATAAGTAATAGATAACATAAAGTTTTCACTTGTCTATTGGTGCTCTTACCATCTGAGCTACCAGGACACTTACGAATTTCATTCTGAAATTGAATCATACCCGAGTGGAAATTTTAGACACATCTTGATGAGACACTGATCAGGTATGTAACACTATTTTCCACTATGGTTTTCCACCAATGAAGATACACTCTGTATAACGATCACGTGATCGTTAGGTGGTAACGCCTGGAATTGTCTCCAAGTGCGTTATCACCAGGAGGTTTAGGTGTCCGTACCGAGGTGTACTTGGTGCATAGACATCATGTGATACCCCCTCCTTTGAAAAACACATAAAAAATTAATATACATACACGAATTAAGACTAAAATCAGGAGGTTTGACGAGCGCATCGATGCAACCCCAAAGTTAGTTGGGAGGGTTCCCTCGGTTCGGACAGTCCCTCGCGAGTTCCCGATAGAATAGTTTCGGTAGTCCTCCCCGGTAGTTCTTTGCGTCTCCAGTCCCGCGATTTTATAGTTATTATTTGAATAATGTTGAACCAATAATTTGGAGTATGTGAATAAAACAAAAAAAGAGAAAAATTTAATAATTAGTGAAATAGAATGATTTTGATTATGCACTAATAATTTGTGGAATATTTTTTGAAATTCGTGAAATGTGACAAAAATCAAATTGGTACTTAGACTTGCTAGATAATAATTGTGGAACCACGGAATTGGACCACGTGGAGGAAAACTACGGAGAACCAGGATGAGTTGCTTAAATTTTATTATTAATTTTTTTTTATTATTGGGAAATTTGATTTTAATATAAAATTAAATGATTCTTGCGCTGACTGTAAAAACAAAAATTAAATGTTTTCATTGAATTGTATTTCACGGAAAATTTATTTATTTTATGTTCGTTTAATGAGAAAATTTCTTAATTTGATGGAATTTTGATTTAATTAATTTAAATCAATTTGAGTTTTATTAAATTTAAATTTTTTTTATTATTCCAAAAATTCACCCAACTCTGATCCCTAGCTATTTCCGGAACGTAGGCTAAAAATAGGAGAAAATATGACTCTTAATTTTTCAGCATTTATTTGATTAAATATTTTCAAATATTTACTGCGAAATTATGACGTAACACCTACTGACTAGATTCAAACAAAAAAACTTTATACATACAATTGTGACTAGGGATGAAAAGTGCATATTTTACGACAATCCTAAGAGGCGAAATTCGTGAGTTTATCCGGGGGAGCCGTTAATGGGTACTGCAAAACCGAACATTCACGGGAAAAATTTGTATTTGTGTATTTGGTGGGATTCCAAAGGTGTAATCTATCATGAGATACTCAAACAAAGGGAAACCGTCACTGCTAAGCATTATCAGGACAAACTGGTGAAATTGAGTGATGCTATTGAGGAAAAGAGATCTTTTACTGGTAGTGGTACGAGGCAAGTAATTTTGCTGCAGGACAACGCGCGGCCACACACAGCAAAAGATACCCTGAAAGTTATCTCCACCCTGAAAGTTATCCATCACTTTTTTCGGGTGCTGCAACATCACCTGGTGAATACCCAGTTCCAATCTCCTGAAGAAGTCCGGCAGAGCATCTTTTTTCCGAGCCGGAACCCGACAATAGTCCGATACATGGAAGAAATGCGTGCAAAGTGACGGCGATCATTTTCAAGATTAGATTTATATTCATTTTTTTAGAAATAAATGTGAAAATTGTCAAAAAAACACCGAAAATTAATTCATACACCTACGAGAACTGAGACATAGCCGCAGCAGCCCAGCAAAGGAGCAAAAAATGCCGAACCCTGAAAAGTTACCCAACTCATAAGTTGACCCTTGGACATGCAAGGGATTTTTCTACCTGGTAATCGAGTCGGGAACTACTTCAATCATTACTTTTTTTCCTAGTTTAAATGAATATTCCCCGAAAGTTTCATTCAACAGAGAAAAATGGAATCACTGAAGTAATTATTATATCATCCTCATCGAATGGTACATTGTAATTGAAAAATTTCGGAGAAATCAGCTTTGAATCAGGAACAAAAGTTTGAAGAAAAGAAATGCCTTCTAGCGTGACATCTATATACCCCATTAACTATTACATCGCGACCTTTTATTCATGACCAGATAACAGTCAGAGTTACGGCTATACACATAAGGAGACGGAGAGAGATGGTTTGGCTTCTGAGGCAACACACTAATGATATCCCTTCTTCTTCCTTTTCCCAGATGAAAGAAGGCTACCCGTTTCTCTCTAGTATTTTTGAAGAAAAATCCTACTATTTTTCTGCATGGGTAATAGTTTTCCCGAGCCTCTTCAAGAACTAGTGGGGTAAAACGGTTTTTCTCTATTCAAGTTAATAGTAAGTTCAAGTTTCTGCGAATTCCGAGAATTTCCACGTATTATCAAAGATTAATAATTTTCTGAAAATTTTAGGAATTTCTGAAGGTTTTGATATAGTCAAATACTGGTAGTTTATTAATAGAGTATCAGATATACAGCAACATTTCTGACGTTTAAGATATCACTATAGATGGTCTCATGGAAACTCAATATGCGAATTCAGTTACATGACGCTCCAACCACTCGTCCCGCTGGGTTATTATCCTGGAACATCATCAGGAATAAATCAACGTGATGCTTTCCAAGTTTTTAGCCCCTTTTCTTTTGACTCACAAACCCGTTTTAAATATTGGAATTTGATTTGCCTTCGCAACGTCAGATCTGATCCGGATCCAGCCGTAGTGGAACTGACCAGGACGGAATCAGCATTGACTTGAGCCACATCGGCTCCAGACACTTTTAATATTCTGAGTGAATCCTAATTTTAAATTCTCATTAGAATCAGAAAGTCTAATCGGATGTGTGCTTGATAACTGGGCATGTACAATAACGGCAGAGTGCTGAGTCATTCAATTCGTACACTGAGAAAAAAATTTAGGAAAATATTGTCGATAACGAAGGTTGCGTAAGGAATTGTTGTAGCAACTTTTTTCTCTACGCATAGATCTCATGGCTATTCCAATTGCTTCTGTTGCCGAGCACTCTTGATACCATTAACTACAATCATTAACCAAGGAAAACTGATGAATTTGATATTCCACAAAGAAGTATTTTAGCCTCCTTCTCGAAAATATCAACAAATTTCAGAGCTATTATCATCCTCAATAAGCATTGTTTATACTTTTAAATGAAAAATGGGAAGTTTTTCCACGATATTTAAAAAATAAACTCCTTCGGTATTATCTCGGACAGTACGCGAGGGATGCCAAGAAATTCCCAACCAAGTTCTTCCAGAATTTTTGTTGGTGGAGTGAGTTTCCGCGTTGAGTTTTATCGCTCTCACTGCCTCCTCCAACCTTTTCTTACAAGAAACACGAGGGAGGTGTTCCCCTCCGATTTTAATCAAACTCATATATGTTGTAGAGGACTCAAAACTAAAGGACACGTATTTTTTTTATCGACTAATACGCGGCTTTAGGGGGGGAAATCATGGTCAAAAGGTGACCACCTTCGTGGGTGATCTTCCAATCCCACGTATAAAGAGGGTGTTTTTACAAATGTTCATCATGGTAATGAATAGCTTGTGAGAAGTTATAAAAATCACAATTGATGGATCCCCCGGGTGTTGAAATTGGGGAGGTAAATTACCCCGTAAAAATTTTGTTTTTCAAAAAAAAAATATATATGACTCATAATTTAATAAAACCAATTGCCTTTGGAAGAGCATGGAAAAATGCAGAATACCTGGTTTTGGAATTTCCTCGGAACTGAAGTTTTCTGGGGTGAAAAAAATAATTTCTCGAAAATATCACCCATCACAGTGGTGAAATTTTTTATCCATTTCATCAAGGTAATATATAGCTGGTGAGAAATTATGAAAATCACAATTGATAGTTCATCCGGAGGTTAAAATTTGGAGGGTAAAATACCCCTATAAAAATTTTGTTTTAAAAAAAAGAAAATATGTCTCAGGATTTTATAAAACCAATTGGATTTGAAAGAACATGGAAAAATGCAGAATACGTGTTTTTGGATTTTCGCCAGAACTGAACTTTTCTGGGATACATAAAAAATGATTTCTTGGGAATATCAGCCATTACAGTGGTGGAGTTATTTATTCATTCCATCGAGGTAATAAATAGCTTGTGAGTGATTATGAAAATCACAATTAATAGTTCCTCTGGGGGTTGAAATTTGGGGGGTGAACTACCCCTTTGAAATAATTTTTTTTTATTAAAAAAATATATGGCTCAGAATTTTATGGAAATGATTGTGTTACGTCAAAAATGATCCAAATACGACGTAAACTTGTTTGAAATCCCCGAAGAAGCAATTTTCCAATTTCACCCAAGAAAAATTGACAAATATTATTTGTCCCCACAAATTTGATTATCGACTTTAGTTTCCCAAAAGATTTGATTACTAGATAAGAACCCCTGGACAAGCAAAGTAAAATAAATCAAAAACTGAGTTTAGCTTAAATCGACTCTGTCGAGTCTATATTTAAAACATAAAAACAGTGAAAATATTAATACATATTTGGACTTACAAGTGATGATCTCAGCTATATGCAAAGGTTATTAATTCACTTTTCAACTTAACCGGTTGCCGCTGATTTTAATCTTGATTTTATCTCAATCAATAACTAAATTTAACACTTTAATAATATTTGAACGAAACTTGGAAAAATTCCTCGTAAGAAAATTTCCAAAATTAAAATAAAATAAAATAAAATAAACCACAAACGATTTACTCAAAAACTAGTCACGAAAGACTATTGAAAACTATAGCCATGAAAGACTATTTGAAAAATTATAGCCACGAAAGACTATTTGAAATAAGCCTTGAAAGACTTGGAAACTTGAAGAGTTACGGTGGAACTGAGGAGCAAAACGACGCGCAAGTAGTTTTGTTTCCTCAGCCTGAGGGTGTGTCCTCAGATGGAAGGACGGAAAATTCGGGGGACCAATGGCCCTTGACCTTGGCCCAGAATTTCCACTCCTGACACTCCCGGTCCCAATGCTTCAGGGTAAACTCCGACCCCTCCACATCGAGATGTTGGGGTGTGGGCGGACTTTTCCACCCCCAACTGCCAATGAGATTTGTTTCAGGAGGTCCCATTTTCTCCCTCCACAAACCATTCACTAGGCTTAAACAATACGATTATTTATTTAATATTTCCCATTATTTTTAACTAAAAAAATTCCTTTGCGCAAATTATCATAATAAATTCATAATCAATTAAATTTAATTAAAAATAAGAAAATCAACTTATCTAATGAACTCTAAATTGTTACGTCGTTCTCTTGAGTTTTTAATTGAAAATTGAACCATTTGAGTTCGAAATATTCTGAATTCGAACTCAATGATGAAAAAGAAAATTATTCATGTAATCATTTTATCAGTTACTATTTGTAATGATTGTTCTTTGGCCTCAACAAATACTCAATAAACCCTAACCCAGAAGTCTCGATTATCCAAACACGGCCAACTTATTACCTTCGTTCTCGTAATCCGACAAGTCTGAAACGCCAAAAACCCTAATGCTAGAACTGGACTCCGGGAACAATCAGCAGCTGATGCAATCCTTACTTCGTGTATTTAGGGCGCCAGTCGATTTTTAGCAACGCGGAATCGACAAACCGCAAACGGAACTGTATTTTCTTAAAACTAAATACTGATTGTGCCCAAAAATCCAATAACGACAAGGAACATATCGCAAACTATACGCAGAAATGTGGATTACGCGGGTACGGCATTTACTCGGCTGCTCAGTGTGCGGATCGTGGAGAGAGGGGTGGATTCGTGGACGAGAACATCAATTAACAAAGCCAATCATCGATTGAGGAACCAATAAGCCAATGACTTAAATTCTAAACGGGATAGGTAAGGTCGACATTGAATAATAAACATAATGGTATTGACGTGTTTCGCTATTGCCGATATTAATACAAAATCGTAAATTCGTACAACTACAAAATTACATCAATATGACTCAAAATAATTTTAAATACTCTACGATGATCCATTAAACTCAAAAAAGACTCGAAAGATGCGAATAATAATTTTAAGGATGAAAAAAAGGAAGCGATCCCAATCCAAAGCTGATAGAGAGAAGCAAAGGTATTGTCCACGAAGGGAACACGAATCCGAGAGAGAGAGAGACTATAGGAAGATAGCATACGTGCGAGAGAGGACGGATGAGGTAGTTACGCGGAATAAAGAGAGAGCTTACGAAAATGTACTAATTTTTTCTCATTTTCGACGGTAATTAATCGAATTTCAAATTCTGGAGTGTCTTTGTAATGGTTTTCTTAATTCTTACGCTATTTGTAACGCATTAAAATCGGGGATCTCATCCACCGAAAAGGTAACAAAATGAGCTAGGGAGCTTGTATCTGCCACGTGGCTGATTTACGGGAAGGGAGCATTTCTAACCCGGAAAAGGAGGTTTTCTCCATGAAAATAGGTAGTTTACGGTCTCCAATAAATTCCAAAAAATTAGGTAGCTTATTCATGAACGTAAGAGAGCTTAGATAATTTTATTGTTCTGGATCCCAACCATAAAATAAAGATAACTAAAAGATAGCGTCTCCATGCCCAACCGGAATCCAAAACTCAGCGAATGCTAGAGAGCATTAAAACGCGTAAAAGGTAGCTTAAGAGCAATTCAGGTAGTCTAATTTTTCTCCCAAAACTCGTTTGAGTTTGAGAAATATAAAGAAATGGGTGGCTTAGAATAATTACGTAAAGAGAGCGAGAAAAGGTACCAAGAAAAAGGTAGCAATGAAGCAGGTAGCGAGTAGCATCAATCACCGTAACGAGACGCATAAAGCATGAAATTTAGCCCAAAAGTTCCGGNCCATGCCCAACCGGAATCCAAAACTCAACGAACGCTAGAGAGCATTAAAACGCGTAAAAGGTAGCTTAAGAGCAATTCAGGTAGTCTAATTTTTCTCCCAAAACTCGTTTGAGTTTGAGAAATATAAAGAAATGGGTGGCTTAGAATAATTACGTAAAGAGAGCGAGAAAAGGTACCAAGAAAAAGGTAGCAATGAAGCAGGTAGCGAGTAGCATCAATCACCGTAACGAGACGCATAAAGCATGAAATTTAGCCCAAAAGTTCCGGTAGGTAGCATTATTACTATTTGGATTTATTCAGGTAGCGTAATTATCATTCAAATAATTTCAGGTAGCTTCCAGGGAGCATTTGGGTTTGTTTGAAGGGTTTTCTACCCTTCAAACCATGAGTATCGGTGTTGGCGTCATTCCGAGAGGTAGCGACGCCATTCCGCGTGGTCCAACTGCTTTACCGAAAAACGCACCAATTCACTGTTAATCACCTCTAAATAAGTACACGAGTAGTTACCATGGTCTGGAACGTTGATTTCGACTGAATTTTGATCACGGGGCCTCGATAATCACCTCGAAAGAGAACTTGTTCAGGGAGCTAAATCGACTCGTACCTCACTCTTAGTCGTCCGGG
>NW_021680663.1:209833-210212 GCF_001412515.2 Diachasma alloeum
CGAAAAACGCACTAATTCACTGTTAATCACCTCTAAATAAGTACACGAGTACTTACCATGGTCTGGAGCGTTGATTTTGACTGAATTTGGATCACGGGGCCTCGATAATTACCTCGAAAGAGAACTTGTTCAGGGAGCTAAATCGACTCGTACCTCACTCTTAGTCGTCCGGGTGGATACTGTAATGGCGACTATCGCGTGTGTCCGCTCGGGCCTGTTGCATAGTGGTGGGGAGTCTGGGGAAGACTAGCCCCGTACGGTGCTGACTCGAGTGCCGGAGACGCGAACTATTGATTCCCGGGCTAATTGTGCGCGAAATATTTAAAAGGTAACGGTTTATAAATTTTTACTCTCTCTCTCTCTCTCTCTCTCTCTCTCT
>NW_021680663.1:210522-226284 GCF_001412515.2 Diachasma alloeum
TATATATATATATATATATATATATATATATATATATATATATATATATATATATATATAAATATCCTGGAGTTCCGCGGGTGATGAATTCGCCTGAAATTTCGTCACATATTTCATCATGAAAGAAATAATTTTAGTTCAAAAAGAATGAAATCAATTTGAGATTTCAGAAGTTGTATGAATAATTATGATGAAAGATCAGAAATTTCATTTTAAAGAAAATCAATTGAATTGAAAAGAAATTACTTTGAAAAGTAATTCTATCAAGCTGCGATAATATAAAACCAGCGGTTGAAATTGTCGTAGCGATGAAATTTTTACATCAAAATAATCGTCAGAAAATTTCCAACAATTAGAGCTACATTTTACAAATGAAAAATAATATTTTTCTAACAACTTCGAAAATTGTCAGAATGATTTATTATTTCCGGCTTAAAAGGAGAACTCAAATATCCCCTCGCCAAATGTTTCAAGAAGGAAACTCTTGTTTAAATTTTATGGGGATTCGAGAGGAGAAACTCAAATTTCGGTTTATTGGGGTCCGAGAAAAGAAACTCAACAAACCCCACTTCCCGATAATATGGGAAAATTGCACATCTTGAAAATATATTACCCCCCGGACACGTCACTGAACCGTCAGTGAACAATGGACAAAGAGAGAGAAAGACTGGGGCGTGCACTTGAAGCACTACGGTGCGACAAGAGCCTGGCCCATGTCTTGAATTTTACGACCGTATTTTCGACGAAAATTTCCTTGAAAATTTGCTTTCCTGATAATTTATTATCTGCAGCTGGCCCTTGCCTTTCAAAAATAAATGAATTTACGCGGGAGAAAGAATTTTATCTTTAAACGGTTTTTGTTTCCCCAAAATATTATTTATCTAAGTTTTCCAGAAATATTCAATTAAACGATTTTTCGACGGATGTCACAATTGCATCGGGAAGATCATGAAATAATACAGTATACCTTTTTTCGCATTTATCTCGGCATCGAAGTTATGAAGTAAGAGCATTGATTTCTTTTATAAGTCACTGATTCCAAATATTTGAATTTTCAATTTTTATTTTAATAGTCCGCACGTGAAGATTATATTCCTTCAGAATTCGGCATTATAGTGACAACAATAACAGATTGAAGAAACAATGATCCACTGGGATAGAATTTTCTTCTACTTCAGGTGCAGCAATGTTGTGGTTATTCCAAGAAAAAGCAGCCAGAAATATAAAAAAAAAAAAAATCGCCGAATAATCGGAATTTTTCCGGTTCTTGTGGAAACTCCTGTAGCTACTGAAGAACGACTAATTTCGACTAATTTCGACTTGGCAACTAATTTCAAGAACATAATGAAAGATACTATGGAGGAATATAATGGTGTGGAAATGATTGAAAAATTCACTCTCGATTTCCAAGAGTCATATAAAGATATCCAAATGATACCAATTGAGGATACAGAATTCCAACCGCGTCTTAAAGAATCACCTGATAGTTGTTCGAATGATGACGAATCTATAGGCTATGAATATAAAAAAAAAGCAGTTGAATTCTGGAGGAGTGCGAAAACCAAGAAAAATCTGTCTATAAAAACGTTTCCAATAGATTCAAAAAAGTGAAATCCGTCCAACAATTACGTCGCTGGGCGCATCAAGTCAATAACGGAGGAACTTATATGGAGAAGTTAAAGCATATATCAGAGTATACATTGAAAAATGTGAAGAATGCTACACATGCGTGGTTAATTCAAGGCCTCCCCATGGTGGCTGCATTACTTCAAAAGAGCTCATCGTATTACGTCTCGTAAGATTACTAAATTGATGACGCGTAAAACAATGGAAAATCAAGAAGATTTACAAAAAACTGCAGATGAATTCGTGCAAAAAATCAAACCATATTTTGAAATGTATGGCTCGCAAAACATTTATAATTCTGATCAAACTGGTTATCAATTGGAAACGCATTCGAGACGAACTTTTGCGGACAAGGGGTCTAAATAAGTCTCGTGCATTGTACAATTTATCACATCAACGACACAGAGTTATACGATACAACCCACGATATCGGCTGATGGAAAATTATTGTCACCTCTTTTCATTGCTTACAAGGAACCCTCCGGAACGTTTGGCCCAAGGGTCCAGGAGAATCTATTCAGACCTTCAAATGTTTATGTAAAGGCTTCAAAATCGGGAAAACTGACTTCTGCTAAGATGATATTTTTAATGTATAACAAGATGTGATAAGTTATTTACACTGATTGCAATGTTCATCGTATTTCAAACATTCCAGAGCACTTCAAAAGTTGGTTGGAAGAAGTATTCTTTCCACACATGGGACCAAAAAGTCTATTGTCGATCGATTCATGGAGTGGACATTGCTCTCGAGTGGTAGAAGAGGCAACTCCTCTGAATAAAGAATTATTAACTATGCTCATTCCGAAAGGGACGACCGGGAAAATTCTACCTCTTGATGTATACGGTTTCAGAATTTGGAAAAATTACGTCCGTCATTTTTCAGATACGGTCGTTCTCTTGAATCATGACATAAATTTACATGCCTGAAATAATGTAATAAAATTGCAATCTCTCGTTCATAATCAATTATCGTCACCAACGTATCAAAATCTATTTGGTTATGCTTGGCTCCAAACTGGTTATATTGCTGCAAAACCAGAGAAATTTGATAATCCTGTTGATTTTGCATTTGGACAATCTTCTAATCCACAATGTGAGGTTGATAGTTGTTTTAATGTTGCAGTAGTTAGATGCTCGTGGTGCAGAAAGTCTCTCTGCCTGCACCATTTTTTTTATGAATATCATTTCTCTACCGATTATAATCGATAAGAAAATATATATATGGACAACCACAGGAAAATGCCAAAGAAGTAATGGCCCGATTGAGACGGATGGAATAAGTTTCTACAATAAATACTAAAACTTTTGGACAACTCATAGTTCTCCCTGAAATTATTTCTTCTACCCCAGAAAATTTGAGTTCGGGGAAAAATAAAAAAAAAAGTATTCCGCATTTTTCCATGTTCTTCCCAATGCAATCATTTTCATGAAATCCTGACCTATAATTTTTAAAAAAATATTTTCACAGGGGTAGTTTACCCNCCCCCCTTCAAATTTCAACCCCCAGAGGAACTATCAATCGTGATTTTCATAATCGCTCACAAGCTATTTTCTCCTTGGATGGAATGAATAAAAAACTCCACCACTGTGATGGTTGATATTTCCGAGAAATTATTTTTTTCACCCCAGAAATCTTCAGTTCCGGGGAAAATCCAAAAACAGGTATTCTGCATTTTTCTATGTTTTTCCAAAGGCAATTGGTTTTATTAAATTATGAGCAATATATTGTTTTTTTTTTTTAATTTTACGGGGTAGTTTACTCCCCCCAATTTCAATCCCCGGAGGAACTATCCATTGTGATTTTTATAACTTCTCAAATGCTATTCATTACCGTGATGAACATTTGTAAAAACACCCTCCTTATAGGTGGGATTGAAAGATCACCCCCGAAGGTGGTCACCTTCTGACCATAGTTTCCCCCCCTAAAGCCGCGTATTAGCCGATAAAAAAAATACGTGTCCTTTAGTTTTAAGTCCTCTTCAACATATATGAGTTGGATCAAAATCGGAGGGGAACACCTCCCTAGTGTTCCTTGTTAGAAACACACGACATTCAAAACGTGTTAGTGAAAACTCTAAAAATCTGACCCAATGTAGAAGGAGCCAAAAGCATTTTTCATCACGCTGTGTGTAAAGTGACATTTTACGCACGCTCCGCGTGCGCAAAACCTCACTTCCCACACGTTGTGATGAAAAATAGGGTTCGATACTCGCGGGAAAAGGGTTTTTAATCCCGTGGGATTATATCACTCGCCAAAAACATTTTCCCACAATCGTATCGAATTATAATAATTTGTTGGTGTTTCCAGACAGTGGCAGCCACGAAACCGGAAGCGGATTTCCGTTTTCGGTTGAAAAATGGCCATCATCCTATTTCCGCATATCCCTGCCATTATATTTTCCACGCACTCATACAACAAAACACTTTTACTCCACCCTCTTCTATACTTCCCCCCGCGCTCGATTTATTCTTTGGGTTTTCCACCATTCGCGGCTATTATCCGCATTTTCCCCTTTTATTTATCACTGCGTTGAGTTTAATGCATTATGATGCAGGTGTTTTAACGTCACTGGTTTTCACATAATTCTATCTACATGACTTGGACTTTTTTCGATGAAATAATTTTTTTTTTTCGCGATAGCGGAGTTTTATGATGAAAAATTCCAAAGAATTAATTTTTTGCATCAGAAAAGTGACATTTCAGCCATTGGTTTCGCTTTATTTGAGGGGGTTATGAATTTCTCAATGGGACAAATGAAATTTTGGAGATAGGGATGACGTTAGGAGATTCAGCATTGAATTTCAGAAAAAAAATCATGACATTTTGAAATATGAAGAAAAAAATCGAAATAGAAATTGTGATTTTTCCTTCGTATTTGCTCAGCAATTGTTGGAATAAAATGGATCAGAATTTTATGATGTCTTTGTTAAAACGCAGAAAAAATCTTATGAATTCCGTCGATGACTCCAACTTGATATGATTAGGAATGAATCATGTTAGTGATTAACTTATTCCATGCCGATACCGACGACGGCAGTAAAGTCTCAATCAAAACGTGCAAAGCAGCGTAGTAGTTTAATTGATTCAGGTCCAACGCGAGTTGGAGTTCAATCTGTGAGTCGTTTCAAGATTTGCGTTACTTGTTCCAAGAAGATTCTACGACTTGCTCCAAGCCGAATTGATAATCGAATCAATTCGGAGAAATACTCAATTACAATAAATCATCTTATGTTTCTCGAATGTACTTGTATACGTCATTCAAATGATATGCAGTAGATTTGCAAATAAATACCTTCAAAACAAAAGGTTTCCGATTTGATCACTCCAACTTGAGAATTGTGATTTTTCAAATCAAGTGGCGATTCGACCAGGGATAAAAATTTTCAGTTTCTCTTATCTCTTCAAGGCTGTGAGAGACTGAAGCCAGTATGCCTGGGTCTTCCATAACCAGTCAGGCGTTTCAGAGAAGTTATGGTGAGAGACTTGAGTCTATCTGAATCTTCGTCAACGCGATAGAAACTGGAGTCTCTCATGGAACGATTGGGACTAGGAATTTTCGGGACCAAGAATCAATACTTTGCTACAACGAATTATTGTTTCATTAATTGTTAATTAAGTAGATAGTGGAACAAGTTGTCATAAAGTAAGGGATGAATTCGAAGAGGGAGTGAATTGGGCAAGATGGGATAATGTGGCGATCGAATTAAATTACAGACTACTTAGACGGTGGGGTAACTTGCATGACAGGTTAATTGAATAGTGGTGTTTAGTGAGACAATGTGATAAAATCGAATTCATAACACGGTACAACACAATAAGGCCAAGTTCTTCTCCAAAGATGAAATTAACAACTCTTTATAGATATTGTCATGCTGAGTTCAATGGTTTTTTTCAGAATTCTCCTTAGCACCTCAGATTTTGGAGAAAAAAAATGTTGAAATTGTGAAATTGGTCGAAAATGAACTTTTAAAAAAAATTCAAGCTCAATGATTTTTAGATTGAATTGAATTAGAAAAAATAACAGAATATAGTTGGAGAATCATTTTATCCATTAGAATGAACCTCCTCCAATTCCGTGGGGTGATTTTGCTGGAAAAAAATCGTGAAATTCATAAATTTGTTTGAACTAACTGTTGATTACGTGAACTCTCGGACGTAGGCTTCGCATATATTCCTAACCCCCTAGAATTAATTCAACAGCCACGTGGTTATTTTTATAATGGCTCAAGGTTACCGAAATCAACTGCGAGAAGGTTTTTAAATGAATTTCTCAGTTAGGGGGGATATTCGCAGTATGTGTAAAGCAAAATTACCAATTGTGTAGCTGTCGTTGGAAGACTGGAGCGCTCCATGTAAGGTACTTTTTCTCTATCACCCAGTGTAGAATTTCCTTACATCTAATATTTTATTTGTTATGAGGTCTTACTACATAAACGCGATGAGGATCAATCAGTTCCTCATCTTTTATGCTCCCTGGACTGATTCAGCGCTTATCCAGACTTATACTTTTCAACTTGTCCCTTCTCCTGAACTTAATTTCCATTAGGAAAATCTATTTTTTACATTTTATTCATCGTTTGTATATCCCTAACTTAATTTTCTGCATTCAATTCAATTTATTACGTGAGAAATGATGGTAAATCATATATTGGCAATAAATTTTCTAATGAAAAATGAGTACTTTTGCACGTAGTTCATTAAATCAAGCTTCAGACGTTGAAGTGGGACGCATTCGGGTGAAGTTTCGAAACCAGCTATAAGAGCCAAAAATGAGAGTAAAGCAAATATACTAGAGTCAAGGATAAGAGTCGACCAAAGTGGTATTGGATTTAATCAGGAGAAAATACGGGTTTTGATTATTCAACATTAAAAATCGTCATCAACAAGTTTTACGTCGTTTCACGGTCTCAGCTTTCCGTAAGAGATTCTATGAGATTTTCGTTTATGCTCACTATCATCATCACTGATCAGACTCCAGCAATAATCTTCCAACATATGGAGTACAGACTTCCCTTGATATCGCTTCTCCATTAACGCGATATCCTGGTGGAATCGTTCTTCATGTTCATCACTGACGTCAACTATTTTTTCTGGGAAAAAATCTAGATGTGAATGTAAGAAATTAATTTTTGAAGACACGTGAATGCCCATTTTTTTAAAATTCACAAGCATCTGTTAGACAATTCGTCGGTAGTGCGGCGAACTATGGCTTCCAAGGAACCCAGACAAGATATTTTTCACTGAATGCCATCTTTGCAGCTCAAGCTTGTTCAGAGTATTCTCGAAATCTTTATCATTCTCCATCAACTTGCGAATTTGTGGCCCAAAAAAAATGCCTGCTTTAATTTTCGCGTCACTTAATTTTGGGAAGAGGGTTTTCAAGTAGGAAAATGCTGGTCCATCCTTCTGGAGTCCCTTCACGAAGCTCGATATGAGTCCAAGTTTAATATTCAAGGGAGGTAAACAAATTTTCTCTGAGCCCGTGAGTTGCTCCCGGATTATATTTCTATTACTAGGGATGAATTCATCGCGCCGTGGCCCATCGTTAGTCTTGTAATGAGTCACTCTGTCCCGATTATTCCAATGGCATAAGAAACAGCTGTATTTTGTGAATCCTAGTTGCATTCCCATGACAAGTGCGACCATCTTCAGATCAGCACAGATCAGCCACTTCTATTTTCTATACTGAATCTTACCAAGGAGGAGTTGCACATTGGCATGATTCTCTCCCAATGAAGTAGAGTATGCGACAGGAACAGAAGGGTAAATGTTACCAATGTGAAGGAGCACAGCCTTCAAATTAGTGCGAGACGAATCGATGAAGAGGCGCCAAGCCTCTGGATGATGTTCATGTTCCATAGTTTTCATCAGGCCATCTACGTTGGAGCAATAGCAAAGTTTTTCCTCTTCTAAGAAATACTTACGGAAATTCTGGTCTCGATGGCGAAAATGGCTAGTAGTTACACTAGGTTACAAGAAGCTGAATTCTTTAAGATCATCTTGTTCTCTCCATATCGCCGAGACGTTGAACATGAGTTTCATCTCCTTGGTTTGTACTAATGACTGCAGTTGGACACGACAACAGCTGCAGCACATTGATGGAATCCAGGGTTTGTCCACATTACTCATGAATCGACCGAATACTGTCTCATAGGCTTCTTTCACAGCAGAGGTGATATTTCTTCTGTGATGTAGGAATGAATTTAGCACAAACGTAGCAGAATGAGTCTGGTGAGTTTTTACATTTTCGTGACATTTTTACGGAAATCGCGAACTGATAGTGAAGACGTGCACTTCAATGCTGAAGTTGTTCATATCTTTCTCCTCAACATTCTTCTGTTAAATTGGATGGGACGAACGTAGAGTGATGACAAGGGTCAAGCCGAAGGATTGAATGTTGTGATCACAAAAGCCAAATGGCAGGAATGAGTGGAGAGATTACAAGGGTCAAATGGGCGAGAAGAGTGAACTGCTCGGAAGGGTCAAATGAGGGAGACGTGTATCGAGATTCAAACGTAACAGACAAGTCAATTGATGACAAGGCTCAAGCCTTATAATCTCTCCATCTGTCCCTCTCGCTTAACTCCTATCATCCCTCTACTCGTCCCTTCCATTTGATCCTTGCCATCGCTCCACTGGTCTCCTTCATTTAACCCTTGCATTCACTTCGCTCGTCCCTCCCGTTTGAACGTTATGAATTTTCCCTTCGCTCCCCCATTTGGCATTAATTATTTGGTATGAACTTATTAAAATATTCGTGATCCACAACTTTTCGACTAAGGAGATTTTACTATCAATTTTTCCTTGGAAGACGGAGATAAATGAATTCTAACGAAAATTTTCAAACACTTGAGTTCATTCGGAAATCATAAGATATCTATTCTACACTGGGTGATAGAGAGTAAGTACCTTACATGAAGCGCTCCAGTCTTCCAACGACAGCTACACAATTGGTAATTTTGCTGTGGAAATACTATCAATATCACCTCTAACTGAGAAATTTATTTAAAAACCTTCTCGCAGTTGATTTCCGTAACCTTGAGCCATTATAAAAATAACCACGTGGCTATTGAATTAATTCCAGGGGGTTAGAAATATATGCGAAGCCAATTTCCGAGAACTCACGTAATCAACAGTTAATTCGAACAAATTCATGAATTTCATGATATGAGGTTCATTCTAACGGATAAAATGATTCTTCAACTATATTATGTTATTTTTTCCAATTCAATTCAATCTAAAAATCATTAAGCTTGAACTTTTTTAAGAAGTCCTTTTTCGACCAATTTTACAAATGTAACTTTTTTTTTCTCCAAAATCTGACGTGCTAGGGGAATTCTGAAAGAACTATTGAACTCAGCATGACAATATCTATAAAGAGGTATTAATTTCATCTTTGGAGCAGAACATGACCTTATTATGTTGTACCGTGTAATATATTGAACAGCGGATTGATAACGGGTTAAAATAGATGAGCCTGACACATATGAAGGTGGGTTAAAATGGGATGGTGGGATAGAATGGAACAGCCTGTCAAATGAGACGGTGAATTTGAACGGGGGGATGAAATACAAGGAGAATTGGATGACGGACTAACCCAGCGGGAGGCTACAATGGGATAGTGGAGTAAAATAGAATAAGGGGTTGAACGTGAGCAGTACATAGGGTTCCCATCAATATCTCTATATTATTCCATTATTCAATTTGCCCAACCATAAAAAAGCGGGGTTGTGAGCCTATTGGACAGCAGCGACAGACGTTATTTTACTCGTTACTAGTCTTTTGGATTCGTTCTCTCTCTACCAACTTTTTTGCTATATTTTTGCCTATACCTATTTTCGTTACTATTTTTATCGTTATTTTCAATTGCTTGAATGGTAAGTTATTTATTATTTCTAAAATTATTCTTCTCCAGTGTCCTTTTTCCGTACTGTTCAATTTTCCCATGATGGCATTTACACTATGGAATAATTCATTATTCTTCATACCAAGAAATACTACATCAATAATCACACCTGTTAAATTAATGGATATTCTATTTTTATTTCTTTGGTTGTTTGTTTGTTTTTATTAAATTTATTCAATAGTCTCACTTTTCTTGAATTTTTTCAATGTTATCAATCCCTATCCACCTATATGGTGGATAGCAAGAGCATAATTGAGAATTGTGAATTGGTGCTCTAGTTACGCAATACCGGCATGAGATTTTTATATCAAAATCTCTATCTTTATTAACCTCAGGTACCAGTCTTTTATATTAAATACTTAATCATGTTGATTCATGGTCCCGACTAACTTGTGACAGAACCTGTGTTAAATTCTGAATAAACCCTGATTAAATCCCGGCTATGCACTCCCTGATAGTCGAAATGCGATACGGTACATGTACTGTGAGCGCACGGCGTACGGATAGGTGACGGTACCATACTCGTCCCATACGTGTGTAACGTGACCGTACTTTACAAGGAAACCATACTGGTATGCTGCACGGGTCCTATGTTGCTTTCATACCGTTCCCTTTTTCACTCCAGCTGTATGCAGTACCAGTCCTGTATGCACACTGAACCGGTACACCGTACCGGTAGGAGCAAAATATAAATGAAGAATGAAATGTATAAACAATTATGAAACAATAAAGATAATCTTAGTCCGGACTGGTCTTTTGCTCCCATATCGGTTAGAATTGTCAAAAAGTTAGTAAGAGGAAGAATCTAAATTAAATAGGAGAATAAAAGCGATGGAGCGGCGTAGGCCAAATCATTCACGATCATGAGTAAAAATAAATGAGAAAAAAATGGCATGCCTTAATATTAATTATTTTTCGTTAATTAACCACCCGCAACGCAGATACCGCCGAAAAATCCGATTGTGATAACTTACACTATTCTAGTTATGATGGGCTCAAACCCACGACCCGATGCATACTAATCCTACGACCTGCCCACTAGACTAACGCACGATACTGAAGATTGAAAATTGGTATCATCCATAAGCATTATGAATCGACCCAAAATTATAATAATAATCAATTAATTAATATTTGTTTGTGTCGGTAATTATTTGACTATTGATTCATGATTATTATTAAATTTTCTGAATTTTGTCATTACTATTCTTCCTAATAATTGATTTTTCAGTTGCCAAAAACTGAAAAATGAACGATTTTGAATACATAGGTGATAATAATAAGAATAATAAAATCATAATAATAATAATAATAATAAATTTTATAAATTCCACAAGGGTCAAAACTGAGGGTTACAAGGGTTAGGGGTAAGGATCCAAAATACAGATCAAAACGAAGGGTCACGAGGTTTGTACGTAAGGGTCAGGTGTGGGGAAGATAAACTAGGATCACAAGATTGAGACTTAGAAATAAGGGTGAAAACTGAAGGTCGCAAAAGTAGGGGTCAAAACTAAGGCTCATAAGAGTCAGGCGTGAGGGTCCGAAATGAAGGTCAAGAATGGGGCACAGCAATAAGGGTTAGAAATAAGGGTCAGTCATAGGGGACAATCTTCAAAGATAATAGTGGAGAAATAAGGGTAAAGAAAGTCAAAATTAAATAATGGTCACAAGAGTAAGGTGTAAGGGTAAAAAATGAGTGTCAAAGACAAGAGCCAAAAATTCATGAGTGTCAGGTGTGAGGGTGAGAAATAATCGTCAGAAATGAAAGTCAAAAATGAAGGTGAGGCTGATTCTCGTGACCCTTAATTTTCACTCATTTTTGTGATCCTTTTTTCGATCCAGTTTTGACCCTTGTCTTAGATCTTTATGTTTTACTTTTATTCCTAACATCCACCCCTGACCCTTGTGACCCTTAGTTTTGACCCTTGTTTTTGACCCATGCATCCGATCCTCGTGACTATTAATTTTTTACTTTCTCTTTTTTTCATTATTCGACATTCATTTTTTACTCTTTGTTTTGAGGCGTATTTCATTTTGCGATTTCTGACTCTCATCTTTAATCCTTATTCGTAACCCTCACGTCTGATCCTTGTGTGATCCTTGTCATCTTTGACTTTTGTTTCTAAACCTCCCTTCCGGCCTTCATCTAATGTTGTGATTTCTGACCCTCACCTGGAATCCCTATTTGTGACCCTCACGGCTCACTCTTGAGACCCCTACTTTTGCTTATTATTTTCGAACCTCCATTTCTGACCCTCATCTTTGATCCTTATTTGTACCCTCGCGTCTAACCTTTGTGACCCTTAGTTTTGATCCTTAGTTGTGACCCTTAATTCTGACGCTCACACTTGAATCACGTGATCCTTAATTGTAATTCTTATTTTTGAAGCTCCGTTTCGACCCTTACTTAACTTTTTCATTTTTGGCCGTCATCGTTGACCCTTACGCCTGACCTCCGTAAACCTTAGATATTATCTTCGTTACTCTTCTGATTAATGCGCTCGTCCTTCATGTTTAGCCCTTTCGAGTGTTTTTTTCCGCTTCCACGCTCATTCTTTGTTATAGCTTGACCTCCAGTTGCCGTGAATCTCCGTTTGATCTTTGTAATCACTGGATTATAATTCGTTTGGTCATCAAAACTATTTTCTCGTTATTCTTTAGGAACCTGGTTCTACTATCTCTATAAAAATGCAAAGAATGGAGTTCAAATTTGGCCCGAATGTTCGCTCTGGCTCTGATCTTGCCTATGTTGCCTATTACCGGATAAATAATTGATGCTGGAGAAGAACATTAATCATGCCCTTATTTATAAACTATCATGATAATTGCTATTTGATAGGACTATGCGGAATCGATTAAAGAATGAAAAATCAATCCCACCCTATTGCATTTTTTATAAGATTATTATCTGATGTATGATATTTAGTCTCTTGGTTAGTGACACAGTGTGCCGGAAAAGTTACGGGATTGCGATAGTACGGTATTGGTACGCTTCCAGCACAACGTACTGCTCACTAAAATGAATGGAAAAATTACATTTGTTCATAATCGCGAAGTCAACTCATCACCTGAAATGGAATTCTATGGAAAACTTACCAATCATCATGAAACATTAACAATTATGCATTTTCCCCTGATTGAACAAATAGTACGTTGTACCGGTAGGGGTACAGGGTACTAGTCCTGTACCGATTCCAGTTATAATACGAAACCAACATGCCGTACGCTCCCTGTACCATTACTGTGACGGTACACCGTGGTAAGTTCAATCGTACCTGTACGCCGGCAGTATATTTCTCCTATACCTAGAGACCTCCTAACCTCACAAGGTCCAAGGTTACGCTTGGTTATCTGGGCTGATTCAATTTTAATTGAACCTTGATTAAACCCGATTTGAAAACGAACTCGCGACTTGAGAGGGTCTAAATATCGGAATATTTAATAGAATGAAATAATATTGTACGATCAAATGAACTTACCTGTAAGTGAAGTTCGATCGTGATTATATGAAGAGCCTCGTCGAGAGATTTTAATAACTTGTAGTAGTCCGCCTGAGGCTAGATGGAGCCACACACCTTCAGAGACCATAGAAAAAGTTGGCTGTGGCACCTCGGCGTTGAGGGCTCGCCATCTTATCATTAGTTTAAAGTTAAGCAATAGTGTAGAAAAAATTGGACGGGTTTGGGAAAGCTAGTTGGGAGGGACTGAATCTCTCGACGAGGCTCTTCATATAATCACGATCGAACTTCACTTACAGGTAAGTTCGTTTGATCGTACAATTATATTCGAGCCTCGTCTTCGAGATTTTAATAACTTGTAGATGTTCAGAAATCATCCAATTTTTCCTTTTTGTTTTTTTTTTTTTTTTTTATCACAATCCCAGATTTAATATGAATATGAATATTAAAGAGTTTAAAGACGAATGTTAATGGACAACAAGAATGGTTATTGACGGAACCATATTCAACAGAACTTTGATAAAAAAGCTTTGATCAACGGCAATTATAGAAATGTACAAATCGTACTTCTAAACCTTTCGAGACTTACTCGTTTTCTCACAGCAGCTGGAGTTGCTGTAATGTAAGTTGAGAATTAGCTGTATCGACTTCAAGATGGCTATAGGACAATATAATCCGTTAGGCCAGTGTTTATGGAGATTCGCAGCTATAAAACTGTCTGAATGTAATGAACAGTATAAAGATGTTATATTTAAAATCTCAACACACTACAGAAAGCTACCTTGGCTGCGCAAAAATGATGCCTTTTAAAACGGAAAAGGGGGAAACAGGCTGTAGATGGCCTGGGCGAGAAGATTGTCACCTGTCTGGTATCATGAAATCCAGATTCGACGCACCTTTGACACTGTTCTCAAGTTTAATGGCAGAAAACGTTTGTCGTCTCTGCGAAATACTCAAGGCCGAGAGAAAGACAGATTTTCATTAAGATGAAGAATTGACAGATTTGCCTTGAGTGGGAAAGATCTGGGTGGTAGGTCAGAATACACTCAAGATACTAGATGTGAGTGCCTTGTGGTTTACCAGGACGTAGTTTGAAAATTTTTTGAACCTTGAATGTTGAATTTTTTCCTATTGTTTCTTGATTTGGGGGAGTTTACTGTTTCATACGCTGTTCTTTATTTGAACTCTGCCGTTAAAAATGTGCAGGGTAATCGAACTAGATGTCGAACAGCAGTTAATTTTCTTTCATTTATAAAAATCCACAATTTTTCAAGAGTAGACTTTGTTAACGACAAAGAGAAACATTAACATCAGTCATGACACATGCACCTGGTACCAGGTGAAAGTAAAAGATCCTTCAAGGATTTGATATCGTAATTTGTTTCTGAGATGGGATAAATGAAAGCAAGGAAGCAGAGTTGAACTATCTAACAGGGGGAGACCATTATACCATCGGTCTCACGATTGGAATTCTGCGAATTGTGACAAATTCACAATTTATTCCCAGGCTAAATGTAGGGGATACGTAGAGAAAATTTTGTCACCAATCAAGATTGAAAAGGTGTCAATCGACACTGCAAGGAGATTGCCGTGCTACACGCATTAGAGATTGCGTTGGTATTTTGACAAGAGGGACAGAAAAGGTCCATTTTTGGATTGAAAAAATCCTTTTCACCTAAGTTTTGAAAAAACTTAGATTGCAATGTACAGCTCTAGTATTCGCTTTGGAAGGAATGTAAGATGCATTGGACCGAAGTCTGCGCAACAGTGCTAAGACTCTCGAACTGATGTGTTCAGATGAGAGAATTTTGTACCTTCCAACCCGTTAACGTAGGGAGTGCCTGCGATGTTATTAAATTTGAGCAAACACTCACAGGATCATAGGTCGTGAAAAAACATCTAAAAGCTAGGTGAATGATCAAAACATTGAGGAATTTATATTGTTGTGCCTTTCTCATACTGGCCAGATGTTTCGACTTGATCTTTTAACGCAGAGGTAAATTTCCAACCTAAGAAGACTACACCTGAAAAAATATTTGTTCTAAACTGATCAGTTCAATTAAGAGCTACTAAGGAAGATCTGCCTGAGGAGAACAAGAGATCATTCAAAATTTCCATAATTAATGATCATCTTGACTTTTTTTTTTAAATTCTTCTAAGTTTTTCAGTGTAGCGTATACTCAATTCTAATGTAGACCCATACATTTTAATAAGCTTATGAGGCGAAAACACACTCTAATGGAATAAATTTTCCAAATTGCAAATGATGAAATCGAGATATGCGGTAGCGTATCGGCCAAGAAAAGTTTTGAAACTCGCCGCTTGCTACCGGGTATCTATACACGAAGCAACTACCCCCTCCACTACCTCCGAAACACATTTATTGAATAAAATGAAAACGTGATACCCTACGAAAAAAATTGCTTTAGTTACATCACATAAATCGGCCACGAGCTTTCCATTGATATCACTATTTTCTTTTTCGACTTAATATTAAGGAAATTACGCGCATAGCAACGGGATCATATCCACATTCTCGCATTTCACATTATCTCTGAGCACTAAGTGTGAGATTTCGTTTTCGAAGTTGGTAGCAGTGTGCTCCAACCTCACGCGCAGAGGAGGGAGATTTGAATAGCGCATTACTCTTTCTCTCTCCTTCTTGAATTCTACTGATTTGCATTTTTTAAACTCATCATGGACTTATTGTAAAAATTAATGAAAAATTGATGAACAAGGTCATATAGCGCTGTATATTGCATAGAAATTTT
>NW_021680663.1:226294-234134 GCF_001412515.2 Diachasma alloeum
TTTGCAAAATTTCTATGGGAATTGTGGTTTCCAGAAAAAAATGTTTCTTCTTTCCAGAAACGACCCCACAAAACTTTTTCTTGGCCCAGTTTTTTGCAAGAACATTTGTTTTTGTTTTTTTGGTAGAGTATTTATTGCGTAAATCGTTGTAACGCATATCATCTTTCATAAGGTATTTCTAGGCAAAACTTGTAAAAGTCATTGATAAAATTAAGGTATTCACAACGCTTTTTGCTTTTTAATATGACTCAGACAAGAAAGAGGCTTGACAGTTTAATTTTGTATTGGTACCATACTCAATAGCCGGAAAACCAATAATAAAATATCATCTAGATAACTGGATGATATGAAGCCTCCGAATCAATAAGATTCATGACCGGCCTCATGACTCGCGAAGCGAGAGAACTAGTCGCAATTCCAAATGGGGGTAGGGATTGGAAAAAATATCACCCATGCCAAAATAACGGAAGTTTTCATGCTCCACATGTACCGGGGCAGGAAATATACGACTTTGAAGACATTTCCATCCGTGAATGTGTCACAAAGTATTAGTTTTGGAAGGGTTTTCATGTCCTTCAATTGAAGTTATGAGTTCTCATAAATTTGTTCAACCTTTTAATGTGAAAAATTAACCATTGCTAATCATGTGGTTCACCAACAAAAAGTTACAATGAGACGAGCTGATTCTGATAGGATTCTGATAGTATACAGAGGTTTTAACTACCTCTATGATCACATACCTGTTTATCCGCCCCTCAGGACTGTCCCTTTCAGTTCAGAGATTTGAAATTCTGGAGGAATTACCGATTGGTAAGGGCCAGAATTGAAGAGGCTTTTATGACTCTTCAGTCTCTCTAGAATAAAACTATTAGAACAGTTTAATTTCCATTGGGAAGGAAATGCTCAAGAATGGCTGTAGAGATTTTTGCCATTACATCCTGCTTTCTTGAAGTAAGATAACTCTGGAGATGCTGACGTCGATCGAGAATCATTGGGACTATTGAGGAAATGCCTCCGGTTGGACCTGTTGTTCAACCTGAGGCATGCAAGGTTTTTGAACCGTTTGTTTTAACTCTACGTCTCAAAACAACCTCCTTTGAATCCAATGAATTTAGATTCTCCTGTAAAGGTGGAGAAATCTTCAAATCTTGACACAATTTTGAGGATTTATTTTAATCTTCTCAAGCTTCCCGAAAAATGTGAAGCCATAAAAATTAAACTGGAGCTGTAGCCTCAAGGGCACTAAAAATTAATTATTTTTCTCGAACCACACAACTTCTGGAAGAGGACTAGAGTATCTAGTTTCTCTTCCTGGAGCAGACTTCGAGGAGTTGCCCCCAATGCTACGAGGGCAGAACCTGCGTCTTTTGAGATTGATTAAAAATTCTTTATCTCTATGGATCAATGGTTCGGTGGGGATAACAGCCATCTCTGAATTCAGATTTGGTGGATATTTCCATAAATCTGTGTAATTTGTGCATCAAGAAATTCGAGACCAGCCAGAAACTCCAACGAGCTTCCAGATCACTCTGAAAAGAGATCTCGGCATCATGAGGTTTCAATGACCTAGGAACTCCTATATTCCTGAATCGAGTTCAGGTGGAATATTATTTTGCAGGTTTGAGGCCTTGAATGATGCGTCAGGTGCAGATGCAACAATTGCATTTGTAATTGAAGGTTTAGAGCCTTACTTTAATGCGTCAGGCGCAGATGTACCTATCATAATAGTAGTACAAGGCTTGGAATCTTGGGTCAATGCGTCAAGCGCAAATTCAACTATTGAAATAGTGGAACAAGGCTTGGAGCCTAAGGTGAGTGCGTCAGGCGCAGATGTGTCTAGCACAACAGGATCTGAGCTGCTACTCACACTGTCCTGGATGTCAGGGATGAAGATCCATCTGACATATTTATAACAAACTCATTTTTAATTTCCTTGTTCTCGATTTTGTCTCTAGGACCAGGAGAACCAGGTAAAATGAGGTTAGGCTGAGTTGTTCGGCAAGGAATAAACTCGACCTAAAAAAGCCTTTGACGTCGATTGGTTCTGTCTGTAGGATCTGATCCGAGCGTCTAAAAAGGCTGAGAGACATGTAACATCGCTTACCTTTATTTCCAATCGATTATTCATCCAAGGAAAAGTCGATAAGCCAATGCACGTAATATTTGCAATTTCACTATAAATTTCTAGATATTCCACACAATTTATGTGTTTCCTCTTCTTACAATTATCCATGACTTTGCAAAAACTGTGTAAAAACGAAGAAAAATAGATTATTACAATAAAACAAACTGGAAACTCTGAAAAGCGTGCATTCCACTCGTGCACATACGAAAACAATGATAAGATGGCGAGCCCTCAACGCCGAGGTGCCACAGCCAACTTTTTCTATGGTCTCTGAAGGCGTGTGGCTCCATCTAGCCGCAGGCGGACTACTACAAGTTATTAAAATTTCGAAGACGAGGCTCGAATATAATGCAAAATTTTAATGACATTTCTGCTACATGAAAAAATTGAAGAAAACAATAGTCAAATAAAAATTGAAAAAGAAGAGAACCCATTCGGAAGCTGATTGCTAATTGATTAGTAATAATTACTATACTCATTTCTAACAAAATGCCATTACCCACTTGTGTTGGGTATAAGTTGAATGTACCATGTCGTATTCGAGGTATTTTATTGATTGGATAATTTTTTTAAAGGTACGCAGAAGAGAGACAACTAAAATCCCGATATAATGCCGCCTACTCTAGCATGAATAAAAAGTGTAAAAAGCGAAGAATGACACTATAATGATAGAAATAAATATTGCATACCTCACCGACGGCGATGGTTGTGTGATTAGAGTGTGGGATTGGCATGCGGGAGACCCGGGTTCGATTCCCGGATGGGGGGGCCAAAATTTGTGACACTCTAAATCTCACGGTTTCATTGTCGAGCGGGAGTTTCGCAAGAGACGACTGTACCTGGGCAGGTGTTTCCCTCAAATGAGGTTTTTCCTTGTCTTTCGGCGAATGCGGTACAGGGGCTTGGGGAGTTGGAAGGGAATAAATCGTAAAGACCCGAAAGGGTATACGAGAAAAAAAAATATTGCATACCCCCGCGATGTAATATTCAGCGGTAATGAGGCTATTTCGAGGAGTACCTGGAACACATTGTGTGCTCATCAGATGAATTATTCAGTCAGTTGATTCATCATTTGCTGTATTTTCAGTTGCCTTTTTCCTTTATATATACACACTTCATTCTATCTGGAAATAATAGGAGAAACTTCCATTCTTCTGATTTCGCTGTTTAATTTTACGTCAGACCGGTCTCACCTGACCTTTATTGAGAAATACCCTTTGATCCTATCTGTATCCACTTGTATTGGCATTGTTCTCAGCTTTGTAATGTGAACTGCGATTCATTTGTTTCAGGAAATCTTTCGAGAATGCATTGAGTTAAAATAGATACTGGACTAGAGTACAATGGATCTGACATCGCTTCTGCTCATACTCACTGGTAATTAGATTTATTTGAAAACTTTAGTTACGTTTATAAAAGTAGTGTGTTCTTTAGATCTAGAGCAACAATGGTTGTTTTTCTAAAGAGATGAAAATGGGAAAGAGTGGAAGATTCAGTAACTTCATATAGCAAAATTCACAGCATCAAATTTCGTTTCTATCCTAAAAATCGCAGTCAGCCTATCCTTGGTTGAATGCCACTTATGAAAATGGCCATCGATTAAGAGGGAAAATTCCAAAAATTCTCATCTTTAGTTTTTTTCATATGTTTTATGCAATGATCTGACAAACCACTGAGGCAATTGTTTTTATAAATTGATTAGTTCCAAGTTGAAGGAAGATGTATCGATTGAGGAAACAATTTTATTGGTTCGTTTGTCCGGGAATTTGTACGGGAAAACGTTGAACAAAATTTCATATACACAAATACAAAACGCATACAGACATTCATGCCTCCAAACCAAACAAAAAGTTTCCGGGATGATTATAAAGGCTATAAAATGTATAAAAATCTGTGAAATTCAACATTTAATTTTCATGATGATTACAATCTACCTTTTGTAATATCCGGAGACGTTGTCTAGCGTCGGAAGACAACTCTCAGTTTTAAGTTAAAATTGACTTATTCATTTCCACGACTTGAAGTTACAATTATCCACAAGAAAATTCCTTTATTAAGAATTTTTCTAGTTTCTCTTATTTTTGTACATAAGCCGACGCTTAAATCTCATTCTTACCTTTTTCCCTTGGTTTTTCCTCTAGAATAAATTAGTTATGGTTTCTTTTTATATGTATTTAAGATAGATTTAAAGAATAGTAAAATTAGAAATCATTTTAAGTTTCCGAGAAATACTTCAAAAATCTTTTTTATATCGTTCTGTTCCAATTGATACATAAAATTTTTAACAATCTTTTGAATTTTAAAGAGTCTAGAGTTGAATAATCAAGGTTTTCTAAAATTTTTTATATTCCCGGAGGACAACTTGAACGATTTACGAAATGAAGTTCTAAATTACTCACAGCTCCTGAATTTAAATAAATCCAATGGTAATTCTGTAGTCCAGAAATTTAGTTTATGGAAGATTTCGGTTCTAGTCCTTCACTTATTCTAATCCAACACAGTTTCTTTCGTTGCCCAAGATTTTTCAATAGTTCTTATTCATTAAACACTTAGCCATTAGGTTTTACAATTTTAGATTTGAAACTCCGAGAAATAACTGGACGGTATTCACAGTTATTCACGGAAAAACAATTTTAATTCATGAATTTTCTTTACTGTCCTGAGACTTGATAAAGAATATAATGAGTTAATCAAACACAATAATTTTACTAGAAATTAATTCACTAGATTATCCCTTTTCACGATTCAAGAAGATACACTGCTAGCCTAATCGCCTATGCCAAATGATCACTTCAGTTTTCCTAACTTAAGTCACCCTTTTAAAATGCCGAATCTCGGTTCATTTACGGGAGTCCGGAGCGAAAGACCGTTTTAGAGATCCCTTGCCAAGGGGTTCTATATTTCACAGGAACTAATTGACGACTGACTTTTTATGAGTCAGTTCTCAATCGGTGGGAATTGGTTCCTTCCACGATTTCTTCCACGCATTCAATTTTTGCGTGGAGGATTGGGATATTGGGGGTTGCAACTTGGATCGGGGTTGTTGGGATTGGGACATGGGTGACTGTAAGCGGGAAAACTTTTGAGTAGTCAGCAGGTTTTTGGTTTTTGGCCATTGAATGTGGCAATCAGGTTTTCGCAGAGTTTATAGAAATTTGATTATTGGCGGTTGTTCTTGATTTTGAAATTCGTGATTCTGTTATATGATTCGAGGTTTTATCTTTATCAACATTCTAATTTGATTAAAATTTATTTATGGACATTACAATTTGTTCGACAAATTGAAAAGAAACATGAATATGTATGTATCGAATCTATGAATGAAGGGTAGAAGCGACCGAACTTTTGGTAATCAGGCTCACCTGACCACTACTAATTGTAAGAAGGAACCGTAAGTAGATATCACATACCGATTTTGGTAAAATTTATACAGGGTGTCACATTTGAATGAACACTGCTTCATATTTTTTGTGAGAAGGGTGGGATAAACTCAGTGCGGTTAGGACGGGGAAACTTAGTGCTGATGGAATCTGGCCCCCCATTGCTTATGTTTCTATGCTACGAGCATGAAGTCAGTTTTTAAAAAATGCTAACAACATTTTTCACCTCTACAAAGTTGTTTGTTTTGCTCAGAAAAGTTCAAACCTACCATATTTTCTGTCGCTTTTACGTGAATAATCGTGCAAAATTTAAATCAAATGGAAATATTTTTATTTGGACTACTTTACCCTGTTTGAAGCTTGGAATATTATGGTTAACCTTCTCCCGGTAAGACGCACAACTTTTATTGGGGTGAAAAATGTTGTTGCCATATAAGAAAACTGAGTTCATGCTCGTAGCTTAGAAACATAAGCAATGGGGATCTAGATTCCATCAGTACTGGGTTTCCCCCACCGAACCCTGCAACTTTTATTTGAAAAAATTGTATGAAAATTATGAATAGGGGTGGGTGGGGCAAAATGGCCCCCCTTCAATTGTCAATAACTTGTGAATGACATTGTGAAAATTCCCAGTTCCAACTTCATTTTGAAGATAATTTTTCATTCTTCAAAACGAGCTCTAACTCATCCCAATCGGATTATTGAATCGGAAAATATTGACGATTGAAGGGGGGCCGTTTTGCCCCATCTTCCCCTATAATCAAATCAAGCCGGTAAAAATTGATAGATCAACCGTGGCCGAAGTTCGAGGGTTGATCTAGATTATACGAATGTCTCGGCCGAGATATTACGAAGGTAGTAACGCCAATTACGCCTTCTAAGTCACAAGTTTGAAGCTAAAATTCTATAAATTTGAAAAGTCTCGTTACCTGTGTCGGCGGTACTTGACAACTTTCACTCTCGTCTTTTTGTTCACAGCCGAAAAAAATGAAAATTTGTGTTAAATCATAAAACGGTTAGGTAACTGTGAAACATTAATTTTTAATTGTTTATACAGGGTGTCCCATCGGAAAAGATACGGCTACATATCTCTCAAGGGGGGCGGGTAACAAAAAAATGTTTGATACAAAAATTGTAGGGTTTCGAGGGGGACATCCGATGTAGTCATTATTTTGAGCTTTCAAGCTCGCGCTTGCAAGCTCCAAGCACAAAGTCCTTTTTTTCAAATGGCAACCCCATTTTTTACCCAAATGAAACTTGTTTATCATGATGAGTTGTTCTCAGAAACCTCATCATTCATTTAATTTCATCTCATTTTAGTCGAAAAATGCCATAAAATTGTTTTGTGGCCAAATTGAAGATTCAGACTTCTTTAACGTGACCCAGGATTCACCACGTGGAGGTAAAGTCTGCTTCGCATCTCGTGCGCTAAAAAAAAGAAAAAAATAGCGCGAACATAGGTGGAAGTCCATGAGCGTTTACAAAAGATGTTCAATATTCCCGCCGTTTACTTGCAGGTACAACTCAATTCGCTGGTGGAAATTCTCAACAACCCTTCGAACAACTTGTGGACTAACGCGTGCAATAGCCTCTCTGATATGTCCCTGTAAATCCATTGGAGTCAATTGCGGTACCGTTCTCGATATGTTCAAGCAGCGGCTCGATACACTACCCTACACTCTCTCAAACAAGTAAAATATCGACAATTTTACTGGCTGAATACATCGTGATGTGTTCAATGAAATAACAAGTGATACTAACTTGATGTGGGTTGAATTGGCACTGATTAAAATGAAAGAATCCTCGAAGGAGTAGGGAAATGTTTTGTTTATTGTTTACATTTGATAATTCCGGTGTGTAAACAGATCAATGGAACAATTACACCAAGATGCGGCAAGGATGCTTGAATCTTGAATTCGACCACAGAACTAGTTTTCGTGGTATTTTTTGAGTAAAATGAGATGAAATTAAATGAATGATGAGTAAGGCCGGAGACTTCATTTACGAAAACGGCTATTATCAGAAGTTGGCTCCAAATAGGTGATTGAAGTGAGCGAAAAATAGGGTTGGGAAGAAATTGAAACATTGATGTTGGTATTTGCCATAATTCATTGATTGGAGGGTTATTTTGTTGACAGAGTGAGGAAAAGCGTTTGAAAGTGAATTGGGTGTTTTGAAGAGGGTCAATGGGAGATCTCGGCGATTTCTTGAGGGTAACTTACCAGGGGAACTATCGGGTTCTTTCAAAAGGAGATTAAAGGAGGCCATGGTCGAGGGAAGATATTGGGGGTCAGTTCCCAGGAGAGCCCTCAGGGTCTTTTAAGGGAGGGGGGGG
>NW_021680663.1:235372-235438 GCF_001412515.2 Diachasma alloeum
CTGCCGAGTTATCCCCAAAGAACCTCCACGATCTCCCCTTGACCATACCTCCCATTAAGCACCCCC
>NW_021680663.1:235664-254808 GCF_001412515.2 Diachasma alloeum
CCCCCCCCGCCCTTAAAATACCCTGCGGGCTGTCCTGGGAACTGACTGCCAAGATCTCGTCTCGACCTTGGCCTCCATTAATCCCCTTTTGAACGAACCCGATAGCTCTCCTGGTAAGTTAACCCTAAGAAATCACCGAAATCTCCCATTGACCCTCTTCAAAGCACCCAATTCACGTTCAAACGCTTTTCCTCACTCCGTCAACAAAATCACCCGCAATCAATGAATTATGAGAAATTCCAACATCAATGTTTCAATTTCTTCCCAACCCTACTTGTCGCTTACTTCAATCACCTATTTGGAGCCAACTTCTGATAATAGCCGTTTTCGTAAATGAAGTCTTCGGCCTTAATGATGAGGTTTCTGAAAATAACTCATCAGGATGAACAAGTTTTGTTGACGTAAAAAATGCGGTTACTAGTTGAAAAAAAGAATTTTGTACTTGCCGCTTGCAAGCGTAAGCTTCAAAGCTCAAAATAATGACAACATCGGATGTCCCCCTGGAAATGCTACAATTTTTGTATCAAACATTTTTTTGTTAGCCGCCGCCCTTGAGAGATATTTAGCCGCATCTTTTCAGATGGGATACCCTGTATATTTATCAATTAATTGAGGTTGGGTAATCTCCGGGGCGAGACGCTCGTATGATCATCAGAGATGGGGAAATTCCAGGTAGCTCGGAGTAACCTCATAAACTTGTATTAGGACGCCCATAAACTTCATTGGCCTTCCAATTATAGGGGTCCTAGTACGATCATAGTGGGAGTAGCACTGGGGCCGCAGTGGCAGTGTAGTGGGGAGCGTTCCATGAAGAGCGCCCCGAGTGGTGAATGTAGAAAACCAGAATCCGCCAAAAACTCCATAATAATTAGATGCATGGCTTCCACATCAACCCTCGCCCTTGGGGCTCCGTTGATCGATTAATTATACTTGGTGTCTCACTCTTCGAGATTACAAAGGTCTTCAAAGATCTTCTGAGCCTACGCACATTTTTATGTACAGTAGACTCTCGTTATAGTCGCATTTGTTATAGTCGCATTTCCCCTCATCTCGATTTTTTCGAGCTCGAGCGCTTCCCCCACTCCGTACCACCTCCGAGGTGTGGATTTAAATGCCCCTGTGTTTTCTCGGAATGGGCTTTGTTTTGCATTTCTAAGAAATTCGGGAAATAAAATTTAGGAAAAATGAATTTGCGAGAGAGAAATTCAGTTCACTCTTGACTGTCACGAAGAGAGGGTCTTTGCAGTGGTGCATAATCCTGCTTTATACAGTGGACTCTGGTTAGAGGCATATTGGTTAGTGTCGAACTTCCCCTCAATTTTTTTGTCTCGCCGCTCGAGCGCTTCCCCCACTCTGTCCCCACGCAAGCCGGAGAGTAAACACTCCAATATTTTCTTCAAATTGCTATTGTCTTCCGATTCCAGTAAAGACGAAAAATAAAATATTCTGCATTTGAATTGTTGATCAAAAAATTTAGTCCACTTCTGGCTGTTATGGGGGGAGGATCTCGTTTTGTTGCCATAAAATTAATTCGAAATTGGATTAAATAAAATAATGAAGGGAGGTAAAGGAAACGACTGTAACATTTTTGATTCACATGGTTCGTTAACTCCAGAAGAAATATCTGTTCTATGGAATGTTAGGTACACAGCTTCTGTGATCAAAAATAGTCAATGAAATTAAAAATATTGATAATAAAAAAATCGACTGAATCTATATGAATATTGCTATTATGGTTGAAACTGTGAACTAAAGTTTATCATTAAAATAAAGTGTTGAATTAAGAGAGAAAAGAAATAGTATTTTTCATTTTATAGTTCCCAGTTTTCTCGGAAGTCGGGCTCGGCGTGAGCGCGTAGTGGGGGCAGGGAAATAGAATCACATTCTCCGAATTCGCTTCCCCTATCCCGCAAAACAGTCGACTCTAACCAGAGTCCACTGTATTTGAATGAAGTGAATAAATTTTGGAGTGTATTGCACAATGCGATGTTATTAATATTTCTATTCATTTCATTAATTTACTAAAAGTGTTCAACACAATTCATTTTGTTAATTTAATAAAAGTGTTTAATGAAAATGATTTTTATATTTAATAAAAATGTTCAATGCAAATTGAAGAGAAAAATAATTGGAGTAAAATTTATGTTCTTATTACTCCCGATTCCCGGAATTTAGGCTTACCATGAGCCCCTGGTGGGGGAAGAGAAATACAGTCCCATTCTCAGAATCGGCTGCCCCTACAGCCCCATGAGTGCGACTATAACGTCTACTACATAATGAGTCTACTTCATAACTATAATGAGTCTACTTCATTTATTTATGGTCATTAAAAAGGAAAAAAGGAACAATTTTATATCCTACAATGATGCAGCCTCATTTGGCAGCAAAACTGGTGTAACAAAATTATCTTGTTGAATCACAATCGAGAGCTGATAAAAATCGGCGAATATACGACACAGCGAATACACGAACAGTTTTCATTCCAGCCTACAACTCTTTTGATCTCCATAATGCTGACACCCTTCGAGATCCTTCTTTGAAGTTGAAGCATCTCTAGTACTGTGAGCAGTGAACCTTTTGTCCGCTCCAAGTGTTCTCAAAATTGTTTTCATCTACCGTTCTATGGAGTCTTCCTTCACAGCCTAATGCGGTTTATTGAGAGATATTGATAGACTTTCATTGCCTTTCAATTCTCTTGTTCGTTTTATGTAATTTAAAAGGGTGTGACAAATGCACAGTTTGGTTTTATCTTCAAAATTTGGTAACTTAAACACCGGTTGTGGTCTACCTTTCTTAAACGTCTTAATCTGATCAGACATCATGATCTCAATGGCGTTCAAAATTTCCACAATATTATTCAACTGGATATAAGCTAGGATTTGTAACCTATAAGATGTACACAAAGCTATCAACACAACCAACTTCTAAGAAAGAGTTTTAATATCGAATGCGTCTAGCGGGAACCAATTTTCAAGTTCTTTGAGTATCGGGTCTACATTCCATCTGGAGTCATAACGAGGTTTAGTGGGTCTCTCATTCGCACGACTTCTAACATACCTTAAAATTAAGATATTGTTAGCGATATCCACGACTAAGATGAGAGATAATACTACTCCAGATGAATTAATCAAACCATGACCTGCACCTTCATGGAATTTCTGTGTTAAAAACGTTAACACTTTTAATGAGAAGATGTCTAATGGATTTTGTCATTGCCATTGGTTGAATTTCCACCACAGCTTTAAGGAGCTATTGTATTGTTTTATCGTAGTCAAGTAAAGATGAAATTTTACGATCTATTGCTCCTTCTGGAGAATTTTTCTTTTTTTGCCTATTTTATTAGTATACGTCATTGCGGTGGTATTATCGACCCTTTGCAGAATCTCACAATCTGATGGGTTGTTTGCAAATAATTTACGAGCCAGCAACGCGGCTTTCAACTCTAAGTGGTTAATATCCAAATGGTTTCCTTCCGAACTCCATTGACCCTGAGGTCCCTGGTCCTCGCAAAATGCGCCCCATCGTGTGAGACAAGCATCTGAGAAAATTTCCGTTTTTTACGAGAAACTCATTTTTCTTGATGAAAACGGAATTTTTTCCAACCACCAATGAACGTCCTCATTGATGTACACAGGAATCATCATTCTTCTATCAAAATCCTTGTTATTATTCAGTTTTTATGTCCGCAAGTGTTGTCAGCGTAGAAGGAAACCTTTTTATATTGATTATGATGGCTTCCGGATGGATGCCGCATCTAGATTCAGCGTTTTGCCGACGTTTCGCAAACATTTCAGTCTGCATCATCAGGGCTAGGTTGCTCTGACACTAAAGCTCCCCGTTGTAAGGAAGTCCTTATATCCCTCCTGACCCCTGGAGGGGGTAGGTAAACTGGTGGGGGGGGATCCCAGCCAATCAAGATGTTTTCAATTGATCAGCCGGTCAATTAAAAAACCGGGAGGACGCTGTGGCAAATTGGATTGGTTTGGTATCCTCGATTCCTATTGAGATTGTTCAGATGTTTTTGGATCTCGAGACCTTCGTGATGTTTTCTGGCGAAATATCCTTCTGAGCTGGCAAGCATTTCTGTCTTTTCATATTGGATAGTGTCCAGTGTCCATCCAATGTTCAGCCAGTGCAGATTGCGAGATATGGCCATTTTGTGCACACCGTTGATGTTCTTTGATCCGTGTACTGATCCTCCTCCCGGTTTCATCAATGTACACTTTTCCACAAGAGCAAGGGATTTTGTACGCCCCTGGGAGACTAAGTGGTGGTCTTCGATCCTTAGTACTGGGGAGCATTTGTCCAATTGTCGTTGGTGGTTTGAAAATTGTCATGATGTCATGCTTCTGTAGTACCTTGTTAATGCGATCGGTCGTACCTTGAAGATACGGGAGAACGGCCGTTTTCTGATGTTCTACTTTATCAGCAGGTTCACTCTCAGCTGAGTTCTTGTTTTTCAGACTGTGCAAAATACGGTGGACTTGTTTGCTCTGGTATCCATTGTTATTGAAGGCTTCATTCAGGTGTTGAACTTCGGCTTCCAGGTATTCAGGCTGGGAAATAGTGAGAGCTCGGTACATAAGAGAGCTTATCACCGACTTCTTTTCAGAAGAGTGATGGTGTGAGGAGGTATGGAGGCATCTGTCTGTATGTGTAGGCTTTCGGTAGACTCGGTGACCAAGACTTCCGACCTCATTACGATGCACTAGGACATCTAGGAAGGGAAGAGACTTCTGTTCCTCAATCTCGATCTCCATAGTGAATTTTATGCTCGATTATGTTGGCTCATGCGCTATTCAACGCGGATCACCTCCACCAACCGCGAGGCGTAGGTCTCAGTTTTCTGCGACTCATAAATACTGAATAATAACCTATTGAAAATTCATAATTCAAATTTCATTGGGACGCGGATTCTCTGCGCCACCAGCGGTTGATTGGGGTAGGGGCAGAAAAGATTGTGAGGTTCCTCGGGGCGATGTACGGCCCCGACGGACGACTCTTCGCTGGGGTTCACCTATATTAAGTCTCTCTGCGCAAATAAAGTTTTATTACGCTCCTTGAGCTTCTTTAAATTGTTAAAACAATTATTACTTTGGTGTGCCCGGATTTTTCGGCCTTTTCCTGACGTCGCCGTACTGAGGGTCCAGACGAGTTTATCCTGGAGTTTCTCGCGTATCAAACAGTGAGCGTGATTTAATTTGTGACTGCTCGCGTGGTTTTTCGATTCAGTTCTCCCGTGGTCATTTTGGACACCGTTTGAGTGTTAAAATTCGAGTCTTCGCCTTCGGGACGCGGCACTCCGTGGTCTTTGCCCTCATTCCTTTATTTTCATTATTGAATATTAATTATTTGATTCATTTTTTTTGCGGTTTAACAGTTGGATTGCTTTTCGAAAATTTTCAATTGTATTATTCGTGTGGCCTTCACGTCGTCGTGCTCTGGGTGATTCTCGCGTACAGTTAGCGACTTCTACGTCCTTGATTAATATTTTGAAAATCTTTGATTTTTCATATTATTTTTCATTGTCGGATTTGATGAATTAATATTACTCTGTATCAAGGCATATCGCGTAAAAAGTTCTCTCTCACGCATTTCATTGAATTACTTAATTTTGTAATTATCACACATTCAATTAGTTTTTGAAAATTTATAAATTGTTGCTCAAGACTATTGATAATTTTTTATTTGTGTCGAACGTTTGCTCGCGGGTGTCATCTCCCGCACATGTGAAAATATCGAATAGTATTTCACTGACATTTCGCCGAATTTTCTATTGTTTTATTGTTGTGAGAAAAATATATTTTATTTTATTTCCGAATAATTCATGGTGTTGAACTGCATTAATTTTTCACTCGTTCCCACACGCCTCCGCGGTTTCTTGAGCTGGTCGTGGAACGCGCTTCGACATCGTGACCTTGTCCTTTGAAGGTTAAAAGGACTGGCGCCCTTTTGGTATTGTTTCTTTGGTTCCTCTCGTTGATCACCTTCGTACTTATTCGGGTTGAGAGATTCCAAAAGGGTTGCTGAAAATTAGTGGACGACAACGCACACGATTTCCCGCGTGTGTCGTTGAAAAATACGTCACAATATATATGACGAGAAGAAATACGAATTTTCCAAAGAAAAAAAAATAGAACACTGAATTAATTTTTCTTTTTACTCTAATAAATAATTTGAAGTGAGAATAAAAAATGTCCTATGATTCTCCAGAATACCACAACCCACATTTAAATGTACTGGTGCCAACACTTCGAAGTCGGATGTGAGGCTCAGTTGGACAGGTGCTGCCAACGTTGTAACTTGATTCTCCGACTTTATAATGTGAATCGCGAGAATGTGAAT
Organism: Diachasma alloeum; assembly: GCF_001412515.2. Lineage (NCBI taxonomy): Eukaryota > Metazoa > Arthropoda > Insecta > Hymenoptera > Braconidae > Diachasma > Diachasma alloeum. The sequence goes on from NW_021680663.1 coordinate 242,010, forward strand.
ATCAGCCCCGGTGCTATGCGTGTATCTTCTCTACTGTTAATCCAAAAAATACAATACTTACACCGTTGAAAAGCTCATAGGCGTTTTATATGTAAATAACACCAATTTTCCGATTTGTCGTCCCGTTTTTACTATCACGAATGTCGATCATTTAGAAGTAGTGGGAGGGGGGGAGTTCTATCCTGTAAAGATACGCGCTACGCTCGGCGAGATGATTTATACAGTTGGCGTCAAAACTTTTCTTGGGCGTTACGCTACCGCATATCTCAATTAATTTAACGAGGAAATCGGAATAGATTAAATTTTATTCCACGATATATATTTTTTTGTGAAAATCGAAGCGGAATTTTCCGATTTATCACGAATTTCAAGACTGAAATTCCAAATTGAAAATCGAATTATTTGTGAACCCGTTTTTATTTCCTATTTTAATTGCCGAAAACCGGATTTATTTCCGAAATATAATTTACATATTAAAAATCTTGTGGGATTTTGATGATAGTGAGGTCGGGAGGGAAAGTGAAGTGGGATGGATTGCCGGAGAATAAATTAAGATGAGTTTCGTTGATTGTCACTGTATTTGAAAACTTGGAGCACTGAAATATACAATCGATGGATTTCTAATAAATAGTTGATGTACCAAAGTGGACTGTACAAACACGAAATATTTAGATAATAGACCCGATAATTTACGATGAGATTCGATAACTTTACCGATGAATTTCCCGATAAATGCGCCGATGTGCGCCCGGATAAGTTTCAGTGATTCGGTCCTGATGAGAGTCGATGGTGTACTGACCACCCTGGAACACGCTCACTACTACGTGCGTGCTAATCGATGGTCGGGAATCTCCGTAAGAGACGTGAAAACGAGTTGGCACAAAATACAGGCCAAATTTTAAACATCCCGTCCGCCCTGCATCACCTCCTGGTGACGAAGTATAGTTGATGGTCCTCACTGTTGACCGTCCAGTAGGCCTGGGTTGATAGGCAATGGAACTAGTCTGTGAATTGCCCGTTGAATTTCCTGATGCGCTTTCCTCAGTGTGACAACTCTTGTCAGGTTGTCCTGTCCTGGGTGAATTTCGATGACTCGGAAGAGGGTCCATTTCTGGCGGTTCCCGTTCACTCGTGATGAGGACCAATGAACCAATATTAATTTCGTTCGTTGGTTGTCTCCACTGGTAGATTTGCTGATTTCGATGAATGGACTCTCGTGCCGAATGCTCCCAGAAGTTTTGGATCCTCTGGGTGATAATTTGCCACCTGTTGAGTCTGTCCGTGGTGATTTGCTGGAGTGATGGTTCAGGAACCACCGTGAGCGGTTTCCCGATGATGAAGTACCCTGGTGTCCGGGCTGATGTGTCTTGTGGGTTGTTGGTGAGTGGGCAGAGTGGCCGAGAGTTGAGTATGGCCTGGACCTGAGTCAGAAGAGTCGTAAATTCTGCGTACGTCAAGGTCCAGGTCCCGATGGTCCTCCTGAGGTGATGCTTTGTTGATTTCACAGCGGCCTCCCACTTGTCTTCCATATGTGGCGAGTAAGGGGAGTTCAATATCCACTGTGTCCCGCCTGATGCTAGCTGATCTCTGATGACAGCCGATTCGCTGGATGCCTGGTCGAAGAGATTCCTGAGTTCTCTCTCTGCCCCGATGAAGTTGAGTCCCCTGTCACTGGTCAGGGTCACACAGATACCCCGTCTTGAAGTGAAGCGTTTATACGCCGCGATGAAGCCCTCCGCCGTCAGATCCGTTACTAGTTCCAGATTAGTTGCTGATGTAGCGAAGCAGACAAACAGACAGATGTACGCCTTGTACATTATTTGGTTTGCCCCTGATCCTCTCCATCTCAGGACGTTGATTGGGTCAGCAAAGTCCACTCCTGAGTGGAGGAAAACTCTTGATGTTGTCACTCGTCGCAGGCAGCTGTTAAGCCCTTAATACTCGATGACGTGCACAAATAACGCACTTTATGATGTGCGAGCGTACTGGAGCTCGCCCACCAATGATCCAGTACCTCTGTCGAATGTGTGCCAATGTTAGTTGTATTCCCTCATAGAAACTCCATTGATGAGCGCCGTTCTCCAGATATGGCGTCAGCGTTGTCATTCGATGATTTGCTGCCAATGAGTTGCCTGTCCGTAGCGTGTTGATTTCCGCCTCGAAGTAGAGCCGCGAAGTTCGAGCTATTGTGGTCCTAATTGCGGAGATTCCGATGGCGGTTGCCGTTGAAAGCGTCTTGCGGCTCGATGGATCCAGGCTGTGATCAGCAATAGCTTCGTCAACGATGAATATCTGATGAGCAGTGCATCCGCCTCGGCGATTTGCACTGGATGCGAGCTGTTGATTAGCGGTCTCGCTTCTCGAGCCGCTTCTGATGATAAGTCCATTGATGAGGCAAGCCATTGATCTAGTGGCAGGACAAGCCATGAGGGTCCTGTCCACCACAGATGATGCTCCGCCAGTTGCTTCGGTGATAGACCCCTTGATGCGCAGTCCGCTGGATTCTCCTTGCCGTTGATATGTCCCCAAGTGGAAGAAGGCAGAGTATCTCTTATCTTAAGAAACCTGTTCTGCACGAAGTCCTTCTAACGGGATGGATCTCCGTTAATCCAGGTGATGGCCACTGATGAGTCGCTCCAGAGATGGCCTTGTATGTTTTTCAACTCCAGCGTTCGTTGTACGTAGGCCACAAGATCCGTTGCCAGGAGAGCTGCTGTTAGCTCCAGCCGCGGTATGGTCATCTTCTTGAGTGGTGCCACCTTGGTCTTAGCCCAGACCAGGGTGACAGTCATTCTCGATATCGCTGATGATGCTCGAAGACCGATGCGCCCATCGCCAGGTTAGATGCGTCCGCGAACCCGTGTAGTTGAACTTCTGTCGTGTTGGGCGATAAATTGAGCCATCTCGGTATAGATAGGCTGCTTATCTGCTCAAGTTCCTGCCTGAAGAAATGCTAGTGTTTTATGGAAGCCATTGGAAATTGATCGTCCCAGTTGAGTTTGAGCAGCCACAGTTCTTGGATGAGTATCTTTGCCGTGACGACCCGATGGGTCGTAAATTTGCACAATCTCGGACAGGATCACGCACTTGATGATGGTGTCCCGGTTGACGCTCCTCACCTTGTAGTGAAAGGTGTCTACCTGAGGCTGTCAGCAGAGCCCCAGGACCTTCACCGTTGATTCCTCAAATTCGGTAGTTGGAGCTGATCCCGATGAGAGCCCGAGTCGTTTCGAAATGTGTTTTCACATTGCTGCACCATTTCTGCACGGGCATGCCGCCCGCTATGCAGAGGTTAATTAGCTGCTTGATGATCTCCTCCAGTTGATGCTCCGTTTCGGAACCTCTATATATGTCGTCAACATATCGTCCCTTGATAAATAACTGTAAGGCCAGTGGAAATCGATTACCTTCGTCGATGGCCAACTGCTTCAGCACTTGTAGCGAAAGCCAGAGTGCACAGCTGGTACCATAGGTGACTGCCATCAGTTGATACTCGATGGGTTGACCGTTCTCGTCCTTCCAGAGAATTCGTTGATAGTCCCAGTCGTCTTGCTGTACCCGGATCTGGCGAAACATCTTCACGATGTCCGTGCCAAAAACAAACCGATGCCGACGTAGCCAGATGAGAATATTGGAGTTGTTAATTTGCAGTTTAGGTCCCGGATGGAGGATTTCATTCAATGACACCCCCGTTGAGCTTCGATGCGAGGCGTCGAACACCACTCTCAATTTTGTGGTCGTGCTGTCTGATTTAAGCACTGCGTGATGAGGCAAAAAATGCCCGTTCCGGCTCCGACGTCAATGATGCTCATTGCATGTGGTCCAAGAACTCATACTCCTCGATGAATTTCTTGTAGCGTTTATGAATGTCCGGATCCGATGACAGTCGCCTAATGAGTATCCCCTAAGGCGGTTGGCGATGATTTAAACGAGAGACGCACAATGTAGCGTCCCGTCGAATCTCGTCGATGAGTCTCGATAAACTGTTGTTCACACTCCGCTTCAGCCTTCGTCAAGACTGATGATGATGTTGTATCCGGTAGTTGCTCCTGAGTTCAAAATTTTTTCAGGAGTTCCAAGAGTTGTTGGTTTGCCGTCTGTTTCGTTACTTTCAATGATGAATTTGGAGCACAGCTAGTGCCGCAGACTGGCCCCGAAATAGTCTAGCCGAAGATGGTTTGCTGGGCTATCAGATTCGTATCCTTGAACCTGATGATTCTCTCTCCGATAATTCTCCCGTAGACGTTAGCTCCAATGATGATGTAGATGGCCCCAGGTTTTAAGAAGTGAGGATCTGCCAGTTGAAGTTCTCATAGTTGATGAGGAATCGTTAATTCGCAAGTGAATGGCGGTATGTTCGCCGTCAGTTTGGTCAGGATGTGTGCGTCAATGTTGATTCGAGTAGCGGGTTCGTGCCTCGGTTGTAAGGCGAGATTCACTACACCACGTGTGCGCCCCGATGAGATTTCTCTGATCCCGACGATGAAAATTGATGATGACCTCCGTTTCAGATGAAGTTGATTGACCAAGCGCTCAGAGACTAGTGTTATCTCTGAGCCCTGGTCGATGAGGATCCGTGTTGGTCTTGAATTTCCGTGACGATTGAGGGCGAAGACCATTGCCGTCGGTAAAATTACCAGTTGAGTTGCATTCTGATGAGATCGTTGAACTTCCAAAACGTTGATGGTATCCACCGTATTCACCTGGTAGAGTTCTGATTGTCGATTGACCTGGTGCTCCTCTGATTGACGATGATCTTCAACGTGCATAGGCTTTAAATGAGGGTGATGTCCCACCTGGTACTTTTCTGATTGTCCAGGATCTCCAATCTGATTGTGCATGGTCGTTGATCTCTTCCTCTCGATGAGTGTCCGTGCAGATGATTTAAATTGTGATACTGCGTCTTGGCGCGATGATGGACCAGATGACTTGTTGACAGGTTCCTGATTAATTGATGTCTGTTCCTTGATGATGGTCCGATTGTCGCCTGTCAGGTTGGTGTTCTCTGAGGTCTGAGAAAGTCGTAAATTCTCCCAGTCGACGTTGAACCCGATGGAGATTGCCCTGATAATGATGATCATGCTGAGGGGAGAAACACAGAGGATGAGGCCGTATCAATTGCCAAGATTTGATTGTAAAGTAATAAAATGATACTTGACCTCTCGTATTAATGTAATCTCCTCTCTCGCTTGGGCGTTATCGAGATGCTGGCCGTGTCTGCCATTTCTTCTTCGAAGCTTTTGATGAATGTCTCAGGCCCCTCTGTCTCGATTCCTTCTGCCCAGGACGATGTTGGTCCCGCTTTGCTCCTTGCCGTTATGAATTTCCTTCCTTACCGACCGTAGATGTATCCGCCGATGATTTACAGACTACAATGTCGAGCCCACCGATGAGTTACCGACTGCCTCATTCAAGTGAAGGCGCAGCGCTCACTCTACGGTTGCGGCTAGGTGGAGATGGACAAATTCGATGAATGTCAATGTGCGACGACCATTGACGAAGTGCCAACCAATGGGACTCCGGCTTTGACGTCATAACGTTCCTCGTGCTGAGTGTCCTCTGTTGCCGGTGTAAACAAAGGCAATGCAATTTATTGCCTCAAAATCCGTTGAATGTCCGACCTCTATGTGGTTTCCCTTGATACAGTTTTGTGAACCCCGAAAAGCCTCGCTACTCACGGCGTCGGTTTTTCATCCACGATGATTTTCCACTGCACTGTCTTTGTCCACAATAATTGACCACTGCACTATCACTCCACTATCCGGCTCGAAGGACCAATGTTAAAAATCTTGCGGGATTTTGATGATATGGAGGTCGGGAGGGAAAGTGAATTGGGATGGATTGCCGGAGAATAAATTAGAATGAGTTTCGTTGATTGTCATTGTATTTAAAAACTTAGTGCACTGAAATATACACTCGATGGATTTCTAGTAAATAGTTGATTTACCGAAGTGGACTATACACACACGAAATATTTGGATAATAGACCCGATAATTTACGATGAGGTTCGATAACTTTGCCGATGAATTTCCCGATAAATGCGCCGATGTGCGCCCGGATAAGTTTCAATGATTCGGTCTTGATGAGAGTCGATGGTGTACTGACCACCGTGAAACACGCTCACAACTACGTGCGTGCTTGTCGATGGTCGGGAATTTCCGTAAGGGACGTGAAAACGAGTTGGTCCAAAATACAAACCAGATTTTCAACATTACGAAATTAAAATTATTTTCACCGGGGAACACCGATTAATTCCGAAGTTATTATTATTTATTTCGATCTGTTTATAAGGTACAACCTTGCAAGAGCAATCTAGGCACATTCTGGAAAAAAATTTGCAGTTAATATATACAAGAAAAAGAGATGCTCTGTCTCGATGAAAAAACTTATAAAGTCCAAGTGAACCAATAAGAAAAGGTATGGAGAGTTAGGCTGGCAGTTTAACAATCAAAAAGGAAAATTTACGAAGGTTTCACATAAGTCGTAAGGCATTGAGTCGATGTAGAGTAAAATAAGTTGTAGTCTCTGAGTACAAATAGAGATAGCATGTGACGGAGAATGCTGATGTAGATATAAGTGAAGTGAAATACTATCACAATCAAAATATCAAAAGAATAAATAAATAAATTAAGAGTCTAGAGGGGATTGAAGTAATTCTTGATGAGGTTAGCGCACTGAATCCTTGAAGATACTGGTTGAGTCGAAGCATCACAGGGCTCAGGACATGCCGAAAGGGCGGCAGACCTTATTCTCAAGGCACATTTGGAGTAGAAGAAGAGTTTCTTGGATGCGAGGAGGTCCTGGTTCTCGAAGTGTCGAAACAGTTGTCTGGAGTTGGACCCAGGAGGATCAGAAATATCCAGAGGACGGAGGTACTCTTGGAGCAGGGAGTCCCTGTAGCCTTTATATGCAGGACACTCCAACAGGAAGTGCCTGACCGTGTCCATCTCAGCTGAATGACAGACTGGACAGGTTGTGGACGGATCAAGCTTGTGGAAGACTTTATTGAGGACCAGAGTGCAGCCCAAGTTGTTGGCAAAATGTAGTTCCGTAAAAGTTCTCTTCATGATGATCGGAAGGTGGTTTAATAAATAAGGGGCAGACTCCAGGTAGCTTGGACAGACTAGACTGGTCTGTAAAAAACTGGATGTTTCGCTCCTCTGTTGGTCACTAGCTAGGAAGTGAGCCTTGAGTGCAGACAACGTGTTGTCCTTCTCGGTAGACCAGTAATCAGGGTCCTTGCAACAGCAGTCAAATTGAATGTTAGCAGTTGAAAACAGTTTGGCAAGCTGCAGAACTGGGTTCTAATTCGTTACGGCCTTGGGACCTCGAGGACTGTACGTGACAACAGGATGAGCGCCGCAAGATCCATTAGCCGGATCAAGCACGTCTTTGGAAGCCTGCCCTCCTCCATTCTCAGCACCTTGGCATACCATTTCAATGTGAGTTTTACCACCAGGTATCCAATGGAGGTAGCTCCTACCTCAAGTCTCAGGGCATGACTTGGAGTGTTAGGAGGTAATAGCAGGAGCCTCTTATAGAAATTAGATTGGATAACCTCAATGTCCTCCATGTGCTGGAGAGCCCAAGCAGGAGGGCCATACAGCAGGTGTACCAGGAATCCGAGGTTGCGCTTGCCAGCAGGCCTAGCACCGTTCTGATCGCAACTTTTGACTTCTCCACGGCTGTTCGGGCAAGAAGCCTTCCAAGTGCTGAAGAAATGAACGAGATCCCCAAATAGGTATATGATGAGCCAGTCTCCAATTGCTGTCCGTTTATTTCAAGGGGAAAGGCCTTTAGGACAGGCGCCCGCTCCGCTCTTCTGAAAATTACAACCTTGGTTTTGGAGATGCTCACATTTAGATGTTTGCTATCGAAGTAGTCAGCATGGTCTTTGAGAATGTGATGGAGCTGGATCTGGCTTTTGGCGAGGACCAGAAGATCATCAGCAAAAAGAAGCGACAGCATATTAGTGGTAACGTTGATCGATGGACCAGAATGACCCCTGACCCTGAGGAACTCGTCGATGTCATTAATGTAGAAGATAAAGAGGAGGGGGCTCAGACTCTCCCCTTGGAGTACTCCCTCGGTAACCTCTGTCTTACCGGACAGCTTGCCCTCTGACTTCACTTAGAGGTTGGCGTGACTGTACAATGAGATGATAATGCGAATTAATTTGCGACTTACCCCAATCGAGTGAAGTTTCAGCCAGAGAGCTTGGTGGTCAGCAGAATCAAAGGCTCTGTTTAAATCCACAATGAGCCCGTAAACCTTACGCTGGGGTAGCCTGAGCTGCAGATGGATGGTGGATAGAGCTGCAAAGATGTTATCCAGGCAAGAGCGTCCCCTTCTGAATCCAGCCTGGCTCTCAGGAAGCAGGTTGTGAGATTCAGCCCATCTTTCCAAGCGGAAACATAAAATCTTGGTGAAGATTTTGGCTAGGACATTCACCAGGGCAATCTCTCTGTAGTTTTCTGGGTTGGATCTGTCCCACTTTTTGAAAATCATGGTCATGAGTATCTCATTCCAAGTTTTGGGGACAGCTTCTCTTTCTAGGATCTTGTTGAAGAAGGTGAATACCTACAGTTTCCAGTTCCCAGGAAGATTCTTGTAAAATTCAGCAGACATACCATCGGTTCCTGGATATTTGCCTGATTTTGGCGTCGCGAGCAGTTTTTCCAATTCTTTGATCTCCAGCGGGGCGTCCAGTACCCAGTCGACGCTCCTAGTGAGCGAGAGGACATCAGAAACTCGCGGGAGCTATATATTTTGGTAAAAGACCTCCTAGACCTTGATGCTCAGGGACGGAGAGGCCGACCTGGTTCTCAGGAACTTGATGGCTGCCCAGAATTCAGAGGGTGAGGACGCACTCTCGATTTTCTATCTGAGGGTGCGAAAATATTCGTCTTTCTTGGCTTTTAAGGTGTTGTAGTAGGCTTTTTTCGCTTGGTCGTAGTTTACAGCACATACAGGCGAAAAACGTTGAGTCTGGCATACGGACAGTGCCCGCTCAGCCGCTTTCCTCGATGACGTGAAGTCTGAGTCAACCCATGGGTGGGTGAGCCGAGGTTTGGAATAAGAAAATGGTTTAACGAACATGTTGAGGTGCTCTCCAGTCTTTTTAATTGCCATAGCAAGGTTTTCAAGTTGGTCATCCACATGCGATTTGAAATTAAATGAGATTCTTGGGGATAGCATGATTGTGTCGTGGTAGAGGAGGGCACTAACAAGGTTCCAGCGAAGTCTTGGGACGGTTTCTGACGATTGAGGTCGTTTAATGTTGGCAGAGCAGGGCGCAGAAAATAGGTCCAGAGTCGTGGGGAAGTGATCTGAGGGTTCCACGGAGAGATCGACGAAGAAGTCATGCATCAGGTCGATGTTAGCTGCGTCCAGAAAAATGAAATCGATGGTGCTAGTACGCTTGCTCCTCAGGAAAGTTACATCTGCTGGGGAGTCTCCTGGGAAGCGGCCATTCAGTAGCACGAAGCCATTCTCATTCATGAATTCCTTGAGTTCACCTCCTCTCGCGTCCTCCTCAACGGGGCCTTTAAAGTGTCTTAACGTGGTAAGCACCGATCCTTCGAAGACCTCGTCAAGGTAGAAGCCATCATGACCAATTTTCGAGTTAAAGTCGCCTCCCAGAATGAACGGTTCCTCACCTCTGACCGGAGCGATTTTATCGAGGGCTAGTTGAAGGGGGGCGAAGATCGTGCGTAGAGACTTGCTGTTGGATATCATGAACGCGATGGACTCGAAAAATAATAAATATCCGAGGACCGATCTCTTGGGGTTGGAAATCCCAGGTACGCCAGAAATGCAGCTCGCCAATGAGTGTCCAACGATTGAGAACGTAAGGTAAACGGTCTCAATGTATGTTAGGGAGAAAAAGAGTTCAGGATGCTTCAAATGAAAATAACAATTTCACTAAAAAACACCTTAATTTTAATTACACAAAAGAAATAAATGAAAGTTCAATGATGATGCAAATGCCAAGAGGCCTTTTCCAAATCTAGCATACCCTTTTTTTTGCTACTGGGGAAAAATAAGGGATGCCAGGATTTCCCGACTGGACATTTGTTTTGCACATGTTGGGCCTGAAGTGGGCATCCTTCCGACTTTCTTCAATCCCTAAATTTATGACTCGACTGCAATAAAAAATGGGAATTTTAAATCCTACGTGCGAGTGGAGAGGTCGGTTCTACTATAAAACCCCAAAAAAAAGGACGGACAAGTTTGAACACGACCGACGCTCTCCATAAATATAAATACTAAAATTTCCCCCGCTCAAGTAAGAAACAAACGGTCTCTGTATCGAACACTTGCCAATATCGTGGGTAAAGTAGACTAGTCCACAGTAGATGGTTAAGGAGCCCGTGTTGATCTTGGCGAGGATCCAACATCTTGAGATGTCCAGGATCTCCATTTGGAATTCCCTCTTGCAAAGTTGGACCAGGCCTCCGCTGCCTCTGCCGGGATTGGAGGGTACTTTGACTGCGTTCGACCAGATTGATTTATAATCCTTGAAGACCCCCGGGATGTAATGTCCTTGAGAGGTGAGCCAGGTCTCTGAAACTCCAAAAATATCAGGTAGAAATTCAGGACCGAAATGAACAATATTGTTGAAGCCTTAGGAGTTCCAGAACGTTAGCCTCAAATTATTCAGTTTTTTGGTAGCTGCGAGCTGTTGTTAACCAGCTCACCAGGGGGTTGGCGTTTAGGAGGAATTTTGTGAGAGGTAATCAGAATGACCTTTTTTAAAATCCTGCCCAAAGAGTACGAGTCATCGTTGACAGCAATCTTCAGGTAACCCCACCTGATGGTGTTCCCCTTGGTCTTTTCAGCCCTGGCAAAGACCCTCAAGTGGTATTCGGCCTCCCTCTCTGACTCAGTAAGATCATGATGGATACAGATATCTTTCAGCTCGGATTCCTTCTTACGTTTAAAAAATTGATTTCTTTTATAAGTCACTGATTCCAAATATTTGAATTTTCAATTTTTATTCTAATAGTCGGCAGTGAAGATTATATTCCTTCAGAATCCGGCATTATGATGACAACCATAATAGATTAAAGAAACAATGATCCACTGGGATAGAATTTTCTTCTACTTCAGGTGCAGCAATGCTGTGGTTATTCCAAGGAAAAGCAGCCAGAAATACAAAAAAAACTTACCGAATAATCGGAATTTTTCCATATAGTATTATTTATCTTATAATTTTTGTGTCTGGGAAAGCTGGGTAATGGTTCCATGGGGTGATTCATCATTATACTATATGTGGTGTTAACACACTGCTGAAAGCGATGATGAATTCATACAAAGTAACAATATTCATGCGAACGTCACCTATACCCAAAAATAGCGTATCAGTTCAGTAATCATGCATTATTGATAACCCCGAATATTTCTGCCATTTTCTTTTCATCCGTTTTGCACAGTGTTCAGTCTACATTAACATATCACGGGAAAACATTCTCTTTCTAATTGTATATCTCCAATTGTTTTCACCATGACATTCAATTCTATAAACGTTATTAAGCCCCTCATGGCAACATTTGAAGTGATGAATCTAGTGGAGAATCTATTCAGGCCTTAAAATGTTTATGTAACGGCTTCAAAATCCGGAAAACTGACTTCTGGTAAGATGATATTTTTAATGTATAACAAGATGTGACAAGTTATTTACACTGATTGCAATGTTCATCGTATTCCAAACATTCCAGAGCACTTCAAAATTTGGTTGGAAAAAGTATTCTTTCCACACGTGGGACCAAAAAGTCTATTGTTGATTGATTCATGGAGTGGACATTGCTCTCTACTGGTAGAAGAGGCAACTCCTCGGAATAAGGAATTATTAACTATGCTGATTCCGAAAGGGACGACCGGGAAAATTCGACCTCTTGATGTATATGGTTTCAGAATTTGGAAAAATTATGTCCGTCTTTTTTGTATGCGAGCGTTCTCTTGAATCATGATATCAATTCACATGCACGAAATAATCTAATAAAATTGATAGATCAAACGAGCCCGCCGAAGGCGGGCGAAGTTTGATCGAAATTATATGAAGTGTCTCGTTCGAAGATGATAGTAATGTAGTCATGCTTGTCATGCCTAGCTTCACAACGTTTAGCGCCCAAATTTNTTTTTTTTTTTTTTTTTATTCAAAAACATAAACTTTTATCCATAATGGAACAGAGAACTAAATGATAAACAAATAATGAACACAAAATATTTCAATGTTATTCAAGGATCGCACGAGCGAATTGGTCATTGGGAGGCTGGATGGGTCGATTGTAAAATTTAATGAAGGTTTGCGAATTAGGAGCCCATCCAGCACTACGTCTAATAGTTGGACTGTCCACGCCTCGTTTATGCGCTGCGGAAACCGCTGCGTGACGTGTGCTGTAAGCTGTAAACTGGTTGGTGTCCACACCAGCTTTGCTCAACAGCGCTTTGATCCAATGACCAATTGTTTGTGCGCCAACTGCAGCATAAGGCTTTGATGCTGAGATAAATAAGTTTTTTGTATCAACACTTCTCAAACTTTTTGTAACATCAATATACTCTAACACAGCTGAAGCTACACACAAATTAGGTTTTTCTCTAAAGAATGGCAAAATTAACTCTGGTTGAAAGGCACCAGGTTTCGTGGTCTTGATCTGATCTGGGATTTTAATTCGTAACTCCGTCTCTGACCTTTCAATATTATCTATATTGATTACAGATAATGTTTGAAGCCTTTGTGCAGTTGTCAAGGCTAATAAGGTCACAACTTTTTCTCCTAACTCTTTCGTTGATAAA